>NW_027115275.1:687309-732067 GCF_000696795.3 Halyomorpha halys | reverse complement strand
GAATCAGGCTATGGCAGATAATTATTTTCTGATTCACTGTAGCCGTGAGTCAGCCCTGTGAGTTCGGGAGCCTCCGGCCTCCACCCACCAAATTGCTGTCTTGTACATCTGTTGATCTAGTAACTGTATTTCCTTACAAAATACTGCAAAACTCTGACTGATTTAATTATATATAAACTTAATTCACCTCAAATGTAGATTCTAAAGTTTTTGTTCCGACTTAATTCAAGCGGTAAATCATCACGACCATGATAATAGTCCTCGTGGGGACTTTCCAGATATTTATTGTTTGATATTTAGTGATATAACAATAAAAACTTAATTTAAATAACTAACCATTGTGTAAAATAATGATTTTGTTTATAACATTTGGCATCACCTGCCTTTTTTTTTTGTCATATCTAAATGACTTAATGACTGTGATAATTATAACATAACCTTCGGTCTACTCAACTTAATCATTATAAGTCCCAACTTAGTAATTTTTTGGTAGATAACATTTAAAAAAATATACTTTAAAAAAATGTACATCGTAAAATGAATAATTAAAATTTGAATTTCTTAACAAAAGCATAGGAAATAACCAATGTAGAAATACTCCATAAGTACATAATATAGATATATTTTATTTTAAGATGCTTAGTCAGATCTAAAGTAGATGCAGTTTTCAAAGAACTATCTGACATGCGGGAAAATAAATGTTTTAGCCCTGGGACCTCAACGAATTCCTACCGATGACATCACAATGAACGTCGCTGACATAAACCAGGAATTTGGTCATCGATTAGTCCCAACTAAAATAAAGTGATTTGTGAAAACTACCAATGTAATTCTAAGTAAATACATAATCATACCGGAACCGTTTGCAGACTGTGACGAAACGAATATATATATATATATATATATAAAGTTGAAAGTAGAAAGTGAATTTTCACGCTATCAAAAACCTATAGTATGCATAAAACAATGCTTACTTAAACAGTGTAGTACCCCAATAATTTATTTATTTAATTATATCATTCAAAATAAAATAAAGCAAAATATAAAAAAAAATGATTGTTTTCAAAAGAGTATTTCTTATTAAAATATTTTTAATTATTAGATACTTGATTATTTAAATCTTAAATTTATAATTAAAGACTTATTTGAACTACCATCTATTGGTATTCAAAGCCGTTTTAATAGCATCCCAATTTTTATGTTAATGTATGAATATTAACAAACATAGAGAGGATTTAAGATGTGTCTTCTAAATTTTTTCATAACATGATGGACAGTAGTATTAATAAATACTAGGATCTAGGTTCTTAATTTAATTACCTCCAGCAGCGCGCTAAAGAACTATAAAATGTGTCTTCTAAATTTTTTCATAACATGATGGACAGTAGTATTAATAAATACTAGGATCTAGGTTCTTAATTTAATTACCTCCAGCAGCGCGCTAAAGAACTATAAAATGTGTCTTCTAAATTTTTTATGAATCCAGGGCTTAATTAATAATGATTTATATAACTTGCATAAAAATCTTTTATTTACAGGGAAATTTTTAGCCGACGAAGTTGGGGGGCTGGTCTTTGTAACCTTCGAACTTCAGCAAGTTCGCATCCTGCCTGGGGGAGTTGACTCTTATTTCGTAGCGGTCCCATGTAATACAAAATAGACCCTCACACTGCGGTTAGGATGGTAAAGATTGATTAGTATTATCATGGTTACTCCTAGATAGATGTTTGTAATGACGAGACAAGGAGTAATAAAAAAAATCTTTTATTTACAAACTATCTATTTATAATTTATTATATACATAAAATGTATTTTATAAAATTACAATATTTAAATTAATATAAAATATCTTTCATTATTCATTGACAAAATATTAACTAAAGGTATGAAATGTGTCAATATTTGGGGCTAATGCAAGAATTGCGTCTACCATTGGATGATTGATTTCCTTTTCAAACTTTTATTTCATAAATTCAATGTGAATCTGTTCATTAGTTAATTTTTTTAAAGCTTATAAATTTGTTAAATATGACAAGCCAGCTGCCATGACGTCACTCATCAACCACCCTCCTGGTGTTATATTTGCCCTGGTAGCGTTTTTTTTTCTTTTCTTTTTATGGATTAATATTTGAAGTAATGAATCAGTGAATGCAGGCCAATGCATCAAATCTGCCAATTCATCTAATGTGTCGGAAATTTCTTAAAAATGAAGAATGGCATGTATGATTGTAAGATAAGGCCTGTCTTGAAGGTTGAGTTTATAGACTTGATATTTGAAATAATATTTTAAAAATAAATGATTAAATAACACAAATTATTTTTTAAAATATTTTATAATTTTACTCAAATCTTTTTTTGTGTTGTTAATTTATTATTTTACGAAACGGCAGGGCTAAGGTAATGGCTGCAATTGTAAACTATTTTTGAATAATGTAGTGCACATATAGTATACAAAGATTTTAAACTTTATATCAGAAATAAGTATATTGGGATTTTGTGTAATATCATTTTTGACAATATGATGTTTCAATATATTCTCGGTAATGGTACTTATCTTTGGCTTAGGATAACCTTTGTTTAATATTGATAAGTAATGTTTACTCTAAAAACTAAAGAATGTTACTTAAAATCTAGCAAGGAGCCCAGTCTGTTGCTCGTGCGAAGTTCTAAATACGTACACATTTTATTATAACCGGTTAATTAATCGAATGACCAATAATAGTAAAAAAAAAAATTCTTTTCCAAAGTTATAATAAATAAAAGAAGAAATAACAAAAGTAATCGTATTAATGAAACCGCTGTAATATATTAAATTTTTTTTCTGAATTTAGCATATTTTCATAAGAGGTTTTAAATTGTAATATTTTAAATTAATTTCTACAAATAAAAATAATTTACTTATATAAGTAGGCTGTCCAGTTAGCTTTACTTATCTCTAATTTACTTTACCTTAGTAGTTTAATAAGCACAGCCAATGTTAGTTATCTGATATAGGAACCTCTTAATGCCAGCTGAAACAAACAAAATTAAAATTCATGTGCATATATGACTGGATGTGTATTATATGGATATTAAAATTCATTCTAGATTCCTATCCCTATCGTATTAATACTATTAAGGAGTAATGACATTTTGCAAGTGTTATTTCAATTCAAGGTGTATAGTCAATAACTTATACATTTTATAAAACGTATATTTATATTAATCTGCTCTGCTACAACCTATGAAGGAACAGAGATGCAGTTTCTTGTAAGGAAGCACTGTCACTTGACCAACGGTTGTGTAAGAAGGAGATTTGGTCAGAATCATGCTTGATCGCCAATTTTTTTTCCTACTTTAACCGCCAATTTTTTTCCCACTTTAACAGTCAATTTTCTTTCCCACTTTAACCACCAATTAATATTACCCACTTTATGTTTGTATTTATGACCTTTTTATTAGCCCAGTATCTTACCACTGAGCCTCGCAGCTCCCATATATATATATATATATATATATAAATATTTAATGTGTGTTAATTGTTTGGATTTGTTGCGATTATTTTTGATACTGATGGTTGCATTACCGATAAAAATTAATCTCATATTTCCTGATGCCGTACGGATTATTAAACATGAGTGTTTACTCAAAAAAAAAAGATGAAGATATAGGACACATATCGCAACACATTAAAACAACGTCATTACTAAAAAAAAGATATTAAGAGGAGTGAATGATGTGTCCTCATCGATTTTGGTGATTATATTTATTCTTCCATGTCTACCCGTTTCGTCTAAAGGCCTTTAGGAGCTGTCAAAAAAAAATCTGCCTAGTTCTGTATCTCGAGATTGCAAAATAATAATGTTTCTTCTATCAAAGTGTTTTTTTCTAGATCAGATTAAAGAAAATCCCATCTATTTAATCTTAATTTAATTTTAAAATTTTTAAATTGCCTACTACACTAATTTTACACATTTATTTACAACAAAAATGTTGGTCGATTTGATTTCAGTACGCCCAAAAAAATTTATTTAAATATATCGGAAAAAAAAATGTTTTTTATGAATAATGTTTTTAGTTTTAGAAAAATAGTCAAATTACTTGAACAGAAAGCAAATTTCATACGTTAAAAAAAACACATTTCTAAAATTAATTGAAGACAAAAGAAAAAAGAGATTATTTAAAATATTTTTTGTCTGCATAGCACTTTTTGTCTTCGGAAGTAAAAAATTGAGTTTTTCCAATTTTTTAAAGTAAATGTAAAATATTCTAACATTTTAACAAAGTTATACTATTTTTTTTAAACATCAAGCATCAATATATTTTTTTCTTTATTACAAAAATCAAAGGAGAAAAAAATATGAATTAAATACCAACTTTTTGTCCCACACCCAATATCTTCTTCGAGGCTGTAAAAAATATGATACAACAATAAAAAATATGAAAATCATTAAAGAATTATACATTTAAAGTGCATTAATAATTGAATGGTAGTAAAAGAAAAAAATGTAAAGTATTAGTAATATAAGGTTCAGAGCCATTGTCGTTTTTGTGATTCGGTAATCAATAAACCAGCGAGAGAAAGTATCTATTCTTTGAGCTGATAAGATAAAAAAAAAGAAAAGTGTATTTCGTAAATATTCTGAGAAAGTTCCCTTTTATAAAATATTTATAAAATTTATTTGAGTTAAAAAAATAAATCTTTGGTAATTCTTGTGGTTCGATTTTTGTTGATTTTAGTTTTGAGTCACTAAAAACATTACTATCTATTTGATATAATATTTCAGGAGAATTAAAGTTTTCGAGTTATTATAAACAAAAACTAATTTTGAAAGGAATATGGTCCGGGTGCGGTCAAGAAAAACTCAAATAGTAGAGATATACTAATTTAATGAGCCAACGTTTCGCCCCACGTTGCAGGGCTTCTTCAGGGCTATTTTGACGGCAGTCAAAACTAAAATGCCGAAACAACAAACAACAAACAAAAAAACTAATTTTGTTTTTAGGTATAAGAAATAATTTGTTATAACGCTCTATGACTTATAACGAATAGAATCATAAACTTTCGAATATTTCTTCGAAGCTCAGCCTTATTTCACATGAAGGCATTGGTTATTTATTGTATATGCATCTAGGGAAACCGTTATACTTGCATTGAACCCACACAGATTATGTGTAAACTTTAACCATGAAACAACTGTGTTAGATTCCCCTGGAGAAGTAGGGAAAGGAGTGTTACCATCGAACAATAGCAACAGGAATAAACTCGGATGAAGCCGAAACACGGATCTAGCCTATCTTCAGGGATGGCAAAGCTTCTGTAATCCTAACAGCGGCAGGTGTTAGTCCTAGCTCGTTGTATTGTTCTCAAGATTTAAACAACGGTTCGGACCAGCTCTGAGGATTACCGGTACCATTGTATGCAATGCTAACGGTACGAGCTTAGGGGTTAGTCAAACTGTATTTCTTAAATAGAAAACTTTATTGTTAATTTTAAAAACTTTTAACTTTTTTAATTGGAATAGCGATAAATTGATAACGAGTGTTCTTGAGGTTTACTTCAATATCGTCAAAGAGGGTTACGCTGCACCAGATTTTAGAGCTTAGACTACAGTCTAATTTATACTTTAGCTCGCTTAGAGTGTAAATGAAAGATAAAACTTCAAGTGGATTCAGTTTATTTCTGAGAATTATATTTTTTAAATAAAAAATTGGAACAAAATACATACGTATGTTGGAGATTAAAAAAAAAATTAAAAATGTGATTCGATGTGTGCTATTAGGTGGTGAATTTAAGACCTACTGAATCGGAGAGAAAAAACATTTTATCCCTATAAATGTCAAATAAAAAAAAAGTTTTTTTTTTCTTTCAAACTTAATATGATATTTTTCTTAAATAAAATCCCAATATTCATGCTCTGTTTTGACACATGCCCTCCGGTATAAATAGGAAACAAAACTGTCAAAGACTTTCGATTGAAAGATGATGACATGGAGTCCTTATGTCAGACGCGGCTTATGCTATATAAGTGCCTTTCTTCTCTATATGTCCGACGTCCCGCACTAAAATTAAGACAGCGTTTACACAAATACACATACTTACTGAAACCCATTTGGATATATGCTTCGCAAATCTATAGGATAGCCAAAAAAAAAATTAATTAACAAGCTACAAACATTTCAATCCAAAACACTGCGTGAGATAACATAATATCTATGTTACGTCAATAATAAAACACTGCGGGCTGTTTGTAGGTGAGTATTTGTTGATACGACTTTTATTTCTGTGCAGGTCCTACACAAAATGAAACCTTACCCCAGATAAGTTTGTTACCTCTCCGAATGTCAGAAATAACCAAGTAAGGAACCAAAAAAAGATAAAAAAAACTCTGGGCACATACTCACTCATACTTTGTGTTCAAGATCACATTATACTTTATAAACACGATATTTATTATTAAAGACATTTCATGACAAACTATCACACCAACAGATTGGTGCAAGATATGACTACAATGGAAATTCCCAACAACACGAACCTAAGACTAAAATGGAGCTGAATTCTTAGCTCTAGACCTCCTTAATTAATTAAATGGATTAAATGAATGAAGTCAGGTGGAGGTACCAATGGGTACCGATGTAAAATTTCTCATTAGCTGATTATCTTCAATCTGGAGATAGGTTTAAATTATTAAATAAAGTTTTAAAAAATTAAATTATAGAATAATAATAAAAACAGAAATGTGTATTCAATATAAACTATAGAAACTCTGAGTGTAGTACCGATACCACCGAGCATACAAAACCATTTATGTTTCTTTACCAAACAATCTAAGTTAGAAGATGTAGAACATTCCTTTAAGTTCGTTATTAACAAATTTGTGGTTATAGTTTGTAGCTTATAGATTTGAAATCACACTTTAAATTTAAAAAAAATTGTTACACATTGGAACCAACCCATCATTGATAGTTTATCACAAATTAATTGTAAAGCATTAGCGTATATATTAGCGAAGGTGTTAAAATAATAAAAGAAACGGCGCCTAAAAAAGTTGAAGAAAATTGCTATAACTTTTTTTTTTAACTTAATGGAAAGTACACCTAAAAAAATTCATTCCTGACATGGCGGTAACTGTCACAATGTAATCGTGGAATATAACCCTCAAAGAAATTCTTTACTGCTACAAAACCAGATCTAATTCATCGATTTTATTATTATAATTAGTGTAAAAAAGCGCGACGTTATTTTAATAGTTAAAATATATAGACAATCTTTGAATATACCTCACAAATTAACTATCGTGCCTCAGCTCTGTTATATACGGTATATGATAACTGTTGTTACTGATATACTGGATGTACGTCTATTTCTTATTTATTCTGTCAGTCTATGTGATGTTCAAAGCGCACTATCGTATTCACTGTTGTGATTGCACAAGTCTAAATTGACGTTACCAACTACATTTCCAACCAAACCATCTTGCTTACCTACTGTTAAATGATTGACTGAGCTTCATGGAATGATTCCTTCATTTCCATTTTAAAATGCCTTGCATGAGTAATAATAATATTATTCAGTTGTTATTCTTTCTAATCACTTGGTATCAAGTTTCTTATTATGTAAAACATCTTTGAGCTACATAGAAAATCCTTAAACACAAAAATATTCCTCATACTTTTAATACTAATAATGGTGTATTTAAATTTTCATAAGCATTGGTTTATGAAATGTTTATAAGTAAGCACAATCATAATTTGAGGTTTGTCTAGGAAGATTATTCTAAATATTAGTTTTTGTCGAAAATCGAAGAGATTAAGGAGCTGAACTAGAAAGTCCGGAGATAACGGAAGAGCTGAACTCGGCATCAGATAGCTTTGTTATAGAATGCTAAAACTTTGGTTTGGAAACAACACCAATCAATACATATATAGATAATTAACCTACTCTAAGCAGAGTAGGAGGTTCAAATTTTCATTTCGTTCGTCATTACTTAATAAAGGCAACTTGACCAATGCGGAATCGAGCTGGTGGCGTTGCAGCCTCGAGGTTGCTAATATGTGCCGTAACACGGTCAGATAACGGACTTTAAGTGAATACACCAATTAATACAATCCTACAATCGAAACACTCCAATGCTTCAAAACAACCCAATTCCTGTGTTCCTAGCGACGCTTCCAATACCGCCTGTCCATCTTGTTCCTCCAGCCTTGTTCTTCTCACCCTGTAATGGTCATGCTGGGGCTCAATCAGTCTTCTTGAGAATAAATTATGCACAATACACTTATCAGTACATTGCAATTTGCCTGCATTAGTGAATCACATACACCTTGTTTAATCACTGTAGTAACATCCTCCCCGTTGCACGAATTTTACAAAGCATTTTACTAGTTTATTATATTTTTATAATAACCCACAACAAGATCCCAACCTATCAATCTCTCTACCTACAGAGCTGCCTAAATAAAAATCTTTTGCTGTCCGAGCTTCCTCATTTTGGAATTCCTTACCTATATCCATCCGTATAGCTTCCTCCTTAACCTCAATCAAACACACATTCATCTCCTAGACTGGAACGAAAGCCCAATGAATAAATTAAAAATTATTAAAAAGGATGTCAAGCCCTGGGGTACCTCCAGTCGCAAATGCTGTAGAGAGGAGGTTGTACTGACCAGGCTGAGAATAGGTCACACGAGGCTCACCCACTCCTATCTTATAAAAGAAACTCCTCCGAACTGCCAGTATTGCAACAACAATCTAACAGTAAGCCATGTTTTCCAACGATGCCCATATTTCACACCACACCTCAATAGCTTAAGACTAATAGCTTAAACCAAAATATCTCAAAAACCTTTGGAGACGATGATAAAGCAATAAAATTGGTGTTTCAGTTTTTAAAATCACAAAATTTACTGACAAAAATATAATTTGATCGGAAGGAAAGATAATAATAATAAACAAACAAATTAAAAAATAAATAAAATTTGACGAATATTAGCAAAATTAAATAAAATATAAATGGCGTTGATGACCAATGAAGTTGGGCGCCACTAAACAAAAACAAACAAACAAACAATCTCTTAGACTATCAAACTTCCGTGAACTGGTAAATAATAGAAAAAATTATAAGCATACATAAACATGCATTTTTAATATTGTGATAGATCCATTTAAATATGTTCAAACGTTAATGTAGCCAGACAAAAGCTGTTAAAACTGTTTCTAATTGTTATTCTCAGGGGACCAACTGATGAATGATTTTCATTTCAACACTGAAATTGAAAATAAAAGTTATTAATTAATATCCGTCCGGGAACTTCATATTCCCCTGAGATAATCAAACGAGACTGGTCATTGTCCCGATGAACGGGAAACGAAGACTCCCCGACTGCTATCGAACCAAGATGAGCTTGTAGATAGAGTCCTCAGCTTCCAATCTGGGCCGACGACAAGAGCGGAATAAATTATCGCCAATGCACAATAGGCGTTAAGTGCGCTTTTGTTAAGCGCGTCCGTCTTATTAAGGCTAATCTACAAGTGTCTTATTGGCGGGGGTGGGCCTTCTACCAAATGAATTTAGAGAACGTTTGAGTTCAAAGTCCTTGGTAGGGACTAAGGAGATAAATTTGGTGATAAAAGGGCTATATCCCTTGTACATTGTCTTATCTCTTAAATTTAAATTGATCTAGAAGAGACCGATTTAATTTTGGTATATTTGTCCTTTTAAAAGCATACAAATTTAAAGTTCATCGGATGTGTGTCTCAAATACTATGAACGGTTTCTTGATTTTTGTGCTTAAAAACTGGAATTTGATATTAATTTCCTAACAATTTCTGCGAGGATAAATCTGGTTTATATATTTATTATTATTTGTGAATCACGTACCATCCACTAAAGAGCACACAAATATCATTGGTTAGGCTTCTTCGGGAGTCTTGATTTTCTTTTTTCCCATCGCAGTTTCATGATTCTCGACTGCCTTTCTTTTCTTTGTTCGGACCACTTTGGATCCCTCTTTTTTCCTCTTCCAATATTGGCCAGATTTTTCAGTGCTTTCCTGTTTGTGTTTCTATCTAGACAGTCGGTATCTGAAATTTTAAGGTCCATTAATTCTTCCCTTTTTTGCCTCGTGTATCCTCCCGTGCTTTTGTAGTAAAAAATGTTGTTAAAAATCTTTTTGTTCAATCTTTCCTCCTTTATCGTTTTCATGGGCCCATAGAACATCAGCTTTCTCATTCTTATATATTACCTTTTTAATATATATTACTTTTTATATTTATTACTCTTTTTTAATATTAACATCTTTTTAAATTATCACTTGTATATTGGTTACTTATATTTTAATGTATTTATGTTTTTTTTTGTATTCGTGTATACAGAGTGCTATTTTAAATTTTAGTTTAATATACTTGTGTATGCCAATTTTGGATTTTTGTATATATATTTATCCTATATTTAAAATATTTATTATTAACTATATCGTAAAATATTACTATAATTACTAAAAAGCTGGGGAAAATTAGCATATGCAAAGGAAAAATAACAAAAATCATGTATGTATCACTAGCATATAATTAAAATACTATTACTATTTATTTAAAGGATTAAAAACAAATTGTTTTTTACTAATCCTACGTAAGACGTTTTTCCTTTTTTTTTTTTGTTATTCCTGTTGCTTTTTCCCTGTTTTATTTATTAGATAACAATTATTTATTAAAGAATGTGAACATGCAGAAGATGAAGAAGGTCCTTGATGTTGATTAAAGTATATTGTTTATACCTTGTTATTGATTAGAGTATATTATGATTACTAAATAATAGATTATTTTATGAGAGTGTGCCCTCTCTTCTCTGCAAGCCTACAAAATAATAATGACAATTCTTTAAAAATAATTGTAATAAAGAGATGATAGAATGAAAGCGTGCTACCCTAATTTAATTTTCAAACAATTTTTCTCATCACTCTTGAATTTACATTTAGTGAATCTTTTAGGTTTCAGTGAATTTAATGGCCTCTTTACTATTGAATAACCAACAGAAAATGATTCATATTGTGAAAGACGTTCTAGTTACGACAGATAATAGATAGAGTTCAAGAGGAAGCGCACATATTGTTCCAACACCCACTGAGAGAGGCAGATGGCTGCCCAGGCGCATCCCACGGGTTTGTGTCAGCAGTAAAGAATTAAGACTGACCAAAACCATAGTACAAGTAGGGTCAATCGCAAATGTCATCCGAACTAGTGATAGTTTTATATGCATTCATCCATTTCTCTCAATACCACAGCTCAAACATTTTAAAGAAAAATATGCTTATAGTTTTTGAACTTCAAATAAATAACACTATAATTATTGTAATCGCTTATTGTTTTAAGAGACTTTTATTATGATGTATAACTAAATTCTGGGGAGCGCGGGTAGCCACGGGGTTAGATGCGTGGCTACTAACTCCAAGGACCCGAATTAGAATCCGGCTAGGCAGAAAATTCGGGGAGCAGAGGGGTTCTTAGAGCCCTCCTGAGGTCTACCCAACCTCTAAATTTGGGTACCTTTAGTTAGGTAAAAATCTAGGTGTCGAGCGTGATTCTGAACAAATCACCTCCTTGCACAACCGTTGGTCTAGTAACAGTACTTCTTTAAAAAGTACTGAACCCCTGACCCTTCATGGGTTATAGCAGTACAAATTTTTATTTTTATTTTTTTACCTAAATTCTATCCCTGTAAAACTCACTGTTCAAGTTTATCTTCAGAAATGTTCATTTATTTTTATTTTACTTTTTGAGCTGATCCAGATGAAGGTCTTTTTTTTTTAACACAATTCATATTCTTCCTCACTCAAGAGAGTATTAATGATATTAGAACACAATCATACCACATATTAATCATTTTTTTTTTTAATTATTTATTTATTGTAATTTACAACTGTACAAAAAATACAATAGGTAAATATGTAGTATGTTTCATATACACTTGAAAATCTTGGGAAGGAACCACCCATTGGTGGTACTTCAAACATTAATTTAAACTAGAAGGTCTCGTGGCCATCTTCTTTTCAGACGCCTCGGAAGATTATCAGGGATTGTTAAGGATGAAAGATTAAGAATTAATGGGTTAGGAGTTTGGAATGAAAAGACGCATATCTGGTTTGGGTCAAATCTGCAACGAATGGGATTTTAAGGTCTTTATGAATGAGTTTATTTGTGACGTAATAAGGAGCATCAAGGATTTTACGTAGGATTTTGGATTGTAACGATTGGATGCGGGAAGATTTTGATGGTTTGGTGGAGCCCCAGAGCTCAATTCCATATGTCCTTAATCATATTAAAAAAAATGAAATATTAAAAGTGAAAAGTAAAAACCGATAAAAATAAAATTATTAATACGCATCATAAATAAACATAGACGGACAACTGAGTTAAATAAAAGAAAATAACAGTGGTAAATAATTAAAATAAATTAAATAAAATCTTGAACACAATTCTTCAAATATGTAAAAAGACGAAGTGGTGACTAGTACATTTGACGCAGTGGTACACCAGTATTATTATACCCTTATACAAAAGTACACCCTCATTTTTGTTTTGCTATCTTTGGAGATAGGTGTCAAAATATGAAAATTTTAATACAACTTTATACAATTTTTTTTCCAACATTACTATACAAATAAGGCGAGTTAAAATACTTTTAGCTAGTGACACGTATGAAAATGTTCTATATACTTCTGTAAGTGAATCTAATTGGGGGCGATTTATAATATACTTAAAAAACATAGATTTCAAAGACACTGGAGTAAAACAGTTTCTACTCAAACTTCCGATAGTATTGATCTTCCAGGTGTGGTGGCAAGATTAACGTCTTCAGCGGCAATAGTTGACGGTTGCAAAGAGAGTGTTTGAAATGGGTTTGCCACTGTCGGAATTATTATCAACAATTTTATTTCTTTAGTATATTTCTTTTAAATCTATTTTTAATTATAATTCATTTAAAGTTTAATTATTTTACATTTGTTTTAGAGGCAAACCCATTTGAAACCTCTCGCCATATTATCAATTACAATTAATTAATAATGAAGAACTTGTGATGTTATCTAAAAAAACTGAACGTCATGTTAATAAAAATTATGAATGTTTTCTTATATACGTCAAGTGTAAATATTGTTGTATTGACAAATAAAGAACGTAACTAAAGAGTAATCTTTATCGTTACACAGGAACACGCACTAAACAGGCTTCCCCCTTTTTATAATTTTATTTAATTTTTCTAAATTTCATATATATGCATATAGTTATTTTTTCCAGTTCCATTCTTCTGTTAATGTTCTTCCGTTTACTTCAACGTGAGTTTCATTATATTTACATTTTTTTAACATGGAAAATTGACTATGAATTTTATTTCAAATACACGTGTCTTTTAGAGTTCAACGTAATAACAGGGAACACTAAAAATAATAGAAGGAAATCTTTACCTTCCCGTTAGACCCCGAAAACATAAAATTAGGATCGGGCTTATCTTACTTTTAAAATATTTACCATGTCTATTGTCAGTGAACAATAATCCTTACATTGTATCTCAAACCCTTCAATCCCACATCACCACCCTTGAAGAATTGTGCCAAAACTGGAGGATTAAAATAAATTCCAATAAATCCCACCAAATCACATTTACCCTTCGACGTAAACCCATGACCTCTTCCCCTACAATATCCTTTAATAATACCCCACTTATTCCTGTCGAACAGATCCGTTACTTAGGACTACATCTCGACAAACGACTGACATGGAATCCTCATACAAGACTAAAAAGACAAGAAACTGCTCGTAGATTCCGATTATTGCAACTATTTACTAGACAAACGGTCTAAATTGCCAACCCATTACAAAAGACTGATCTACATGACTATTATAAGGCCTATCTGGACATACGGAGTTGAGCTTTGGGGCTCCACTAAACCATCAAATTCCTCCAGAATCCAATCATTACAGTCCTAAATCCTTCGTAAAATCCTTAATGCTCCTTACTTTGTCACAAATCAAGTCATCCATCAGGACCTCAATATTCCATATGTTGCCGATTTGGCCAGAACCAGATACCGTTCCTTCCATAATAAACTTCTCAACTACCCAAATCCACTTGTTTCTAACCTGGTTTCTCCTTCATTACCTAATAATCCCCCTAGGCGTCTGAAAAGAAGATGGCCTCCAGATCTTCTTCTCTAGAAATGTTATTGGAGTTCTATCAGTGGGTAGATTCTCCGCATGTTTTTATCATGTTACTATGTCACCTAAAGCAAATTTACTTGTTGTATATATGTGTATACAGTTGTAAATATCAATAAATAAATTATTTAAAAAAAAAAAAATATTTACCAATAGCAAGTTGAATAGTGTTTGAGAAAATATTTACCAATAACAAGTTGAATAGTGTTTGAGTGGACTAAGCTGTTTTCCTCTGGCAATTTCATATTTTATAATGTTGAATTATTGCATATAAAATATTTTGAAACTTTTCTCAATTAATAAGTTTGATATATTATAAATACGGTGTAATAAATAACTAAGAAGAGAGTTAGTGTTTTGAGCACAAGATGTACACGACTCTGAGACAAGAAGAGATGAATGTAATTGACAGTTGTCCTGAGGCAGTGGCATACTTAATAAGAAACGGTAGGCCATTTAAATAATGACACCACGACAGATTACAAATTGTTTTTGAAAGCGTGAAAAGATAGATGTAATGAGAGCCCTCAGAGCAAAGAAGTCCTGATTTAGTTAAATGCTTCGTTAGGCTTCGACATGTCATAATATGGAGGGGTATATATCATTAGTTGCACATGGCGCGCTCTAGACTATACAGCTTCAATTATTTTCGTTATGACCCAAATCGCAAGTATAAAGGAAAAGAAACTTACTCTTCAATTTAATTTGAGCATGATTTGGCCAAGAATAATACCATAACTTGTGGAAACCATTAATAGTTAAATTATTTTAAATACTAAAAACGATATCATTAAATTCTGACGTTTCGGACTACATTGCTGACCTTAGAGACAACAAACAACAATATTGACAATGGCTAAATAATAAAATCAGAAACAAGATAAGTAATGAATAGATTAAATAGAAATAACTTAATAACATTATGGGACTATAAAGAATTACATTGTGAGGTAACAAGATAGGCAGATATACACAAACTGAGATGGTAGAAATAAGAAGAAAAGAACAAATAAATAATAGGGGTATTGAAGTAAATTAAATAGTAGATAATGATATAGAAATACAATGAATATTAGTATGATATGAAAAGATGAATATTTTCGAATAATGTAATAAAACCCAAGCTAAATTGAAATAAAAAGTAAACAAGAAATAATACAAATAAAAATAATAGGTTGCTAAGTTTCTGGTAATCGCGGTTCCGAGAACAGCATTTATTTTGTATTTGTGTATTTTCATTTATTATTATCTATTATGTATCTCTATCGACCTATAATTCGTAGAAATTACCTATATATTTAAACCAAGAACTAGATACCACAGACCCCCTTGCCTTGGCATGCTAGATATAATTAATCATTGAATATTCTTTCCAATGGTGTCTTGTGTCCATTAATTTACTAAGCTATGGTAATCAGGTGGCATGCAAGGTGTTTAAACTATAAAATAATGCCCGGTCAACATTAAATTATATTTATTTACTCATGAGATGAAAGAGAGCTTGAACAGGCTGGCATTATCATCCTAGGGGTTACTGTAATTATTCTATTGACTCTAACATCTAATTAATTAGCCATTCAAAATTATAGTTTATGAATATGATTTATCATATGTGTGTTTCGGGCTTCGCCTCTCTGGGCTAAGGTGGACTATGGAAGTTCCTCCTAATATTATAACTGGGTTAATATTAAAAATTCTTAAATATAGCCATTAGAAAAAGGCCGAAACTTTACAGAAGTATAGAGTGCATATGTTTAGAATAAAACTGTATGAATGTTTATTACTATATAGTGTTATAATAGGAAGCGAATAACTCATTGTTAAGGTACTGTGCCACAAGCTGCTAGGAGGACCATGGTTCGAATCGGGCAGTGGTAGATAATTATTTTCTGTTTCATTGTGGGTTCGGGAGCATTCCGGGGGGAGGGGGCACCCAGCCTCATGAAATGGGTACCCTTACTTAGGTAAAAATCTGGCGGTCGAATGTGGTTCTTACCAAATCACCTCCTTGCACAACCGTTGGTCTAGTAACAATATTTTATAAGTACCTTTCAAAGTACCTATAATCTTCATGGGTTGTAGCAGTACATATATAATTTAAGTTTTATAATAAAAAAAAATGTGACCTTTAATTTGTATTTTTATAGGTTTGATATTTTTTATTAACATTTAATAATGATTATTCATTTTAGATAAAATTATATTAAATACATAAGTTTACATGCCAAATCAAAGACAAGAATAAAGAGATCGCACTTTAAAATTTAATGAAGAAAGAAAGTACGTTAAAACAGAGACTATTTGTATATAACTCATTTTTAAGAGAATTTGACTAATCCATGTTCCACCGTGGCTGTGATAGTGTGATGGCGACGACTGTCGCAGCTACTTAGACCATGTAAAAGATGACATTAGCTGTAGTGGTAATAATGATTCTATCAGGATTTTCTTGATAGTTTTTGGTACTATAAACTATCAGTGTATGTTCGACAACTAATCACCACGTGAGAGGCTATGAAAGTGATCTCCACCCCTTGTAACCTCATAAAACCAATCTTATAAACTTTTGTATTTCCTAATTGTTATTATCTATGGGGGTATGAGGTTTTTTTAATCAATTATTTCCCAAGTTGAACTAATAATAATAACTAATTGACTATATTCATATAGCGTGAGGACTGCCATACTTTCTCAAAGTTGTTATATTACTTGCACGACAGATATCTATCTCGTGGAAATATCCCTTTAATTAAGTTTATATAAATCTCTATTTTTATTAATCTGTGAGATATGAATCATAACTACAATAAAACATAGCTGCTATAACTGACATTCTCACAACCATGTACGCTGATGGCACAGGTATTATTACGATGTCAGCAGAACCCACGCGAACCTCACCTATCTTACAAAATCTCCTACGAACGCTACATGACAACAAACAGTGAATTACTATGGAACCCACACATTGTATTTTAACTTTGACACCAGACCAGGCCTCCAACACATCTCGCCAATGTGCGATCTAAATGTCTAATTTTGATTTCTTCCACTTAATTAATATAAAATATATAATTGATATATATAAAAGTATAATGATAATTCATATTTTAATCAAAATTAGCAGTCCCATGCTTAAGAAAACACCTTTACTTTTTTTTTTTGATTGTCAATAAAATTTACCACAATTTGGAACCAAAATAAGCTATACAGCTCTTTATTGAACTTTAAATATGAAAAAAAAATTCACAATTTTCCTCAAAAAGTAAAAGACTGTAGAAATTGCTTTTTATTTTGTGTAGTATCTTAAAAAATAGTTTTTCTAACAGCCATATTATATTTTTTCAGAATCAAAACACATTCCTGTAAATGAAGCTAAAGATTTTAGAAAAATAAATGCATAAATAAAAATTCTCCATACATTTTAAATTGTGTAAAAATACGCCGTTTTGCCAATCTAACCAATTTTTTAGCAATAGATAGTTATTAAATAGTTTTTTTTAATTTCACTTAATCTGTATAAAATCATCGTTATTTTTAATATTGATGCTATAAAAATGTAACTATTAATTAATGTTTAGAAGCAGAGTAGTAAATTTTAGTAAACTGTTTTTGTTATATTTCTACTATACGCTAAGGAAAAAAATAAGAATACTCATTATAAGTACTTCTCTAAAATCTGTGAAAACTTATCTGTGAAAGTTAGTTAATCTGTCAAATAAATGGCTCATTCGGAGCATTAGTACAGAAATGATCTTGGAATTCCTTAGTACAGAAATAATACATAAGAATATTTAGAACTAATTTCATTGTCTTTTATTTCAATATTAAATTTTAAAATGTTAAGTGTAATAAGAGAGAAATTATTTTTAAAAAATATTTAAGATGTAATTATTAATTTTTTATTGAATGCTAATAACAAAATAAATAATTAATATCTCTGTAAATGTTTCATTAAAATTTTATTGCTATTTAGTTAAAATATAATAATCTTTACTACTATAATAGTTATATTTATTACTACTGTCATTTTTTTAATGTTCATATAGCACTAATAATAACTCATAACACGTGATTTGCATTCCTTTCTTATATGGTCATTATAATTTAATAAAAAATTTCTTTCATATTCGACTGGTCAATATTTTTTTGTTATGCGGCTTTCCGTAAGATAACCATTGAGGCTAAACATTCATAAACCGCCTTACATGAAAAATAATAAAATTTACTTCAAATCAGTTGCAATAGTGGTTCTTGTAGAACGATATTTTTGACAATATTTCACAAAATAAATTTAGAAATTTGTCAATGCTTAAAGGATTGTTATCTAGAAAATAAGTGCTAAAATAGATCATGCTGGTTTCAAATTGTAGAAAATTTTATCGATTTTAAATAAAATTAAGTTTAATAATTAACTAATTTGTAAAGGGCGTTGTTGTTGTTGTTGTTATTTAATAACTGAAAAAAATCCTTAATATCGTAATAAAACTTTTTCTGGTAAAAATATTTTTTTAAACATTATTTCTTTTATTAGACACGTAAAAGGAATAAACATTTGATAACTGTAACACATACAAATAATTCCTATTGACCGGTCTAATTAATAATTGATTTTATGAATTTCTATTACTATTTTGCACATTTAAACTCAATTTTAAATTTATAAAAACCGACACAATTAACGTTTTAGGACGATTAAATAAGGTGTCATAAAAAATAAATTGATATGTGTACGTTTAAGATATCTAGTAATAATAAAAAAAATTATCTAATTTCCAAATATCGATCGGTTTTTATAAATGCAGAAGACATTTACAAATGAAGGTTTTGGTTATTATTTGATGAATAGAATACGCTCTATCTAAGCTTTCTGAATATAACAAATATTTATTTATTCTTTTGACTTGTCTAAATCTAACACTTCGAGTTGTCTATTTGTTCAATATACTTTTCTATTACCTGGGGAAGAGATCCTTTGTTCTGAACCATCTCACGATCGAATTAATATTCCAGACTAAAGACATTCAATTCAGATTTCTCCGGAATATTTGAATAACCTAAAATGCGAAGTTGATTTGGATTCATCAAAGTGAGTTTGGTTAGGACAAAGGCATTATGGAGAGGTCGGCAGCTACGGGAAGTAGTAACAGCATTGTTTACGGCCAAGGGCAGTCCTCGGACTGAGTCATCAACCAACCAACAAAGATCATCAGATACAAATGTTTCATCTTTAGGGCATGTTTATATTATTATATAACAATTTGAGGTGGAGCTGGGGGGATTTTTAGTTATGGTGCTTCCAAATGGTGGACTTGAAAATAAAGTATGACATAGTGAAGAATAATTAAGTACTAACCCTTAAGCAATTAATATTAGTTGAACAAATAAAATTTTTAATAATCTTCTTTTCAGGTTGAATGATAAAATATCAATTAATAACGGTCTATTTCATATGACTATGTATAATTCTCAAAACTTTTTTTTTCAATATATCGTAGTCTTGATAATATAACTAAATTTATGATATTGATCATTATATTTTTCATTTATTTTTAATCATATTGGAAACAGTCTACTTTAAAGGTCACGATCTCACGATAGATCATAACACAAAAAATGCAATCCTTCCCGCCCTGACCCGCCTCACTAAGACCCCCAGGGAGCGACGGTCCTATATCACTTTTGAAATAATTTATTAAAACTAGAAGAGCAGAGTTTAAGATCGTTTAATCGAGCATAAAAAGCACCTGAAATTGGAAAACGGCGTGAATATGAATCTTCAATCAGAAACGAATTTCAAAGATACAACCTAATTTTCAATGCTGAAACGCGTTTTGTAAACAAAATAATGATGCCTACTTACTGTCAGTACTATTACTGCGTTTGTTGTTTGAGACGAGAATATTGTTTATGAATTTAGTACAAACAGAATATTGGCTTAATGAAACTACGGGGCTTAAAATTGAATATTACAAAATCAGTACTAAAAATTTTGAAATAGTTCGTTACATTGTACGACGAACAGGTATTAGTGTCCTTCATTCAACATGTGCTGTACTTCACTATAATATAATAACAACCAACACTCGTTGAGTTTAAATCGAGTTCGCTATTTTTTAATATTAAATTCTTGATGATATCACTATAATTACATGTTATCCTTGTGATCAGTACATTAGAACATTTTCAGACAGATGATCCGCAAACCTGAGTGATCCCTGAATTGTCATTGGGCAAATATTATTTTCAAATACAATAATAAATTATATAAAAAATATTTTTCAAACCCTAGTTTGTCATGAGAATCACATTACATCATACTTTATTTTATTTACTTTATATACATGATTTATTTTTTTAAACAAAACTTTTATTGAAATTATAAATTCTTCAACACTCAAGGGCAATAGGTATTAGGGATGTAAGTACACAATCATATGTACACATTAACTAAAAATAAAAAGTAAATAAATAATAACAAAATTACAATAAATTAATTAAGTATAAACTAAAATGGACGAAAATAAAATTATATATACACATCCTAATTAAAAATAAGCGGATAGCTGAGTTAAATAATAAAAAATAAGAAACAAATGAGATAAATAATTTTTAAAAAACAAAACAAATAAAATCTTGAACATAATCATACCTATATTCAATATTTACGTTCTGCCCAGGGAACACCAAAACGTGGATGGTATGGTAGAACTCCAAGATCCCAGCGCTTCTCACCCAGCCGCGTCGCAGGTACTAAGCGCCTATACTTAATATTTAATTCTTTGCCTTTAGTTGTTTTCTTATTCATTTATCCACGTATGTTATTCATAATTTTTATAATTTTTTTTATTAATACTATTATCCTTTTTTAGATTGTATTTATTTAATTTTATTTTCATTATTATTATTATTTCATTAATATTGTTTTTTTTAAATTTTCTTTTCTATTTAATATGTATATATGGTACAATCGAGTACTTACAGTTTTAATTCTTAAATTACCTTTGAGTTAGGCAGATTAAATTGTTAAATCGTAACTTCAATAAAAGTTTTAAAAATCAGAAATAAATAAACATGTTTTTTTTTTTTGCAGAGGTTGCAAAGTTTGACCGTTGAGAGGTAACCTGGTTTCAAAATTTATCCAAAGGTAAAAAGAAAAATGTAGAAGATCCATGGTATTTGATTTGATTTTCTGTAATAATGTCCGGTAGGCAATAGAGTATGAGTTATAACATCAAAAAACCATTAAAACAGTTTTTATTACACGGGACCTGAGTTTTACTAAAATACATTACTGAGCTACGTAATGAAGCTCAAAACTTTACGATTCTACCCATTATATCGATGTTATAAGGAGATATTATTTTTTTTTGTTGTGGAACCACCTCATTACAATAAAACTACTATATATTATCTTAAGCCGCATCTAAATCTGAATCTGAAGAATAAAGTTTCAAAATAATTAATTTATTTTTTTAGAGAACATGTTATCAAACATTGCTATATTCAGGCTTCATCCAATAAATCATTTCAGATCTTAAATTACGTCATTGGGTGAATTCTTTGTGAAGCAATACATCCCAAGACATCATATGAGACCTGAAGTATTTTATTGACAGAGGCAAAAATATTGTAAATATATATTATGACATGCTCCTATAGAGAAAAAAATAATTAATTATTTTGAAACTCTATTAGATAGAAAGATCAATATTTTTCGACTGATAAGGAGGCATTATCTGTTTAATTGTTGTCTCCAAAAAATATTTTAGATTGTCGGCAGTAGGTCAAGGAATATCTTATCTGCAGTTTACTGTGTTCCAAATAATTAATAAACAATTTGTAAACATCATCAAAAATATTTTGTTTTTCACCCGCCAACCATTTTTACTTTCCCTTCCCTTTATATGGAAAAGATAAGAAGAGAAAATTTTGCGATTGTGGAAAATTTTGAATTCAATTTTTTAAGGAAAATTTTTGAAGTCCCTAGAGACAAAATAAAGCTAAAACTAAGCTTCGCAAAATGGCCTGTGTGTATCTGTAAGTGAACATCCTACCTCAAAATCGAAAAGACTTAAGAAACAGACATAAGGCTGGTATATGTCTGGGACATGATATGAACTTTTTTCAAAAACTCTTCATCTAAAATACCTACCTTAAGTTTTGTTTATATGAAAAAAAAACAAGTCCTTATCATTAAGAGTGATATTTTAACAATGAATACATAAAAAATAGTAAAGAATTTTATGAATAAATAATTGTGAAAGAAGAAAAAAAATTGAAATAGCCGACTCAAACGGAAAAAGTTGATCCTTTCCAATTGAATTACGAGTTCGTAATCTTTTGTTAAAATCTTATATTCTTGGAAGGAAAAAAATCGTTGTTCCTGCCACGAGAAACATAAAATACGAATTATTATAACAATAGAAAAATAAAATTTATTTTTTCATATTTTTGAGCTTCCTTGGTATGTGGATTTTTTTTTAATCTGACAAATTTTATCAAATTATTTTAATTTAAATTTTATTAAAAAAGTACCTCTTACATTAACCATATAAGGTGGGCCTTATATAGGCATGGTATTAAATAAATAAATAAAACATTAATCGACTCTAATTCGACTCAAGAATTCTAGTTTGTATATACCTTTAGAGTGCCAGAGAATTGAATTTCCTAATAACTACTAGTAACTAAGTACTACATGTAGTCCTGAAATATGTTAGTATTTCTTCCTCTCATTCAATAAACTGGTCAAAATTAATGTTCAACTAAGAACAATATAGAACGATAATATCTATTACTTTAGGTTTTCACTGAAATATAATGTGTACTAAGCAATATGTTGATATAAAGTCAAAATACTACTTGAGCCATAGAATAAAGTTATTCTGTTGATACAACCATATGCTTACGACACCCATCTGACAGAAGGATAACAAGACCTAAGTCTAATAGACTTGGCTGATCTTAAACCAACAAACACAGGACTTAGTTTAGTTATCTTACATCAAAGGCGATGTAAACTGACATTTAGATTATTTCAAAACAATAATAGTAATTAATTAACACTTATTATTTGGAACTGATCAATTCCAAAATTAAATAAATTAATTAAAGTAAAAAATAAAAAAAATATATTTCTTATATTTTGGTGAGATATCGTACACATCATCGCCTAAATGAATTTAAACCAAGTTACTTCGAAATACTAAGTCAATGAAGTTATTTATCTAAAAATAGAAAAGTGAGACTGTCAAACAAAGTAGGCGTTTTTGTTTTCATCATAGAAGAATTTTTGTCCCTAACATTTTTTTTTTTTTTTTTTTTTTTTTTTTTATAATTTATTAATTGTTATTTACAACTGTATACATATATACACATCAAGTAAATTTGCTGTAAGTGATATTGTGACATGATACAAACATGTGAAGAATCTACCCAGAACTCAATTGAAAACACTTCTAAAGGAGAAGATCTCGAGGCCATCATCTTTTCAGACGCCTTAGAGGATTATTAGGTAGTGAAGGAGAAGCCAGGTTAGAAACGAGTTGGTTTGGGTGGTTGGGAAGTTTATTATGGAAGGATTGGTATCTGGTTCTGGCCAAATCGGCAACATAAGGGACATTGAGGTCCTGATGGATGATTTGATTTGTGACAAAGTAAGGAGCATTAAGGATTTTACGAAGGATTTTCGACTGTAAGGATTGGATTCAAGAGGAATTAGATGGTTTAGTGGAGCCCCAAAGCTCAATTCCGCATCTCCAGATAGACCTAATAATAGTCATGTAGATCAGTCTTTTGTAATGGATTGGAAGTTTGGACCGTTTGTCGAGTAAATGTTGTAATAGTCGGAATCGACGAGTAGTTTCCTGTCCTTTGTCTCTAACATTTAAATTGTAATACAGCTCCAGCGTGATAGTAAAAAAAACATTCGTTTTTAATTCCGAAGTGGGTGTATCGAAACACCTATTGAACATACCTCCAATACTAGTTATCGTGTTAACGTTTTTTTGTGTAAAATTGTAGTTGATCCATCGAAATCTAAGACCAGGACGCAGATTGGGGCCTATTTCAGAAAATTTTAAATTGAAAGTGTCGATATTAAAACATGTAAAACGTTGTTAAAATACGTAATTAAGTGACTTCTATCAAATTTAGTTTTCTATCTGTACTTACTATACTTTGATAAATTTCTATAATTTAATCTAAGTATGGTAAAGAATGGATCCAGTTTTTTGTATTAGAAGAACTAATACAAAAAAAAGATGAAGGAGAAGGTAAGAGGTGACCATCAGCTGGTTTCTTCATCTAGATTTCTCCTCAACTTGTACGAAGTCGAATCACTTTCTTTCCTTCATGCTTGACATTTTTTGAAATCTGACTGTTTCCACCGGTAACTTATCTAATGTTCTTTGATTTCCTGATTGCCTTCACTTCAAACAAAACTTGCTGGGATCCTGCTACACATAAGTCGAACGTCAGACGGTGATAGGCTCATCAGGAAGCCAAATCCTCCCATATTTATGAATCAGACCCTTCTTGATAGAAATATTTGATTTTAGAATAACAAAAAGGTAAATATGTGAGCTGATTGAAATTTCCTGCTTAAGGTTTTTAATTTAGACTTCATATCGAGTAATGACTTTAAGCGATCTTAAATATTGAGGTTTTGATGGAATTGAGACTTTAGTAATCTCATCATGCGCCGGTTCGATTTCGGCCTGGGCGAGTTAATTTTATTTCGTAGCGATAACCATGCAATGAAAAACTGGGCGCTCAAAATTTTGAATGAAAATCCCATATCTCTGAATGACTCTTTCGCAAATTTACTTTTTATCATTAATCATTTATTATTGAATCCAATACTATTTAAAGAAAGAAATTAACTTTTTTAAGTGCTTGTAAAATTACTAGACAAATAACTTTAAGTTGTAAAATAAGAAGATGAAATACAATAAAATATTTTTGTCATCGTTCCATTGTTTCTAATGGTTTCATTTCAACGAAAACGACAAAAAAAAAGTTTTTTATTGTTTCAACAGTTGTTTAAACACCAATAATTATAGTAAATATTTTATGTCTTCCTCAATACCATAGCTAACCCAAGGCGAAAGTCGTAAAATCCCCCCACGCAAACCGGGAAAGGTTAACCAACTTTTTACAACTTCATTTGTCTTTGGATATTTATTTTTTATCAGTTTTATTATTATTAAATTTCATTTTTTTCTCCAATAAATATTCTTAAGTTTCTGTAATATAATGTTTTTCCGTCGTTGGTAAACACTTACTATTTTATAGACCAAATTTAATAAAGGGATGTGATAGAGTAAGCAATTTTTTTTCCGCCTTCCTGGCTCGCGCCGCCATATGGGGTAGTTATTCAACAGGTCACTAACATATTCTAGCAAAAATGGGAAGATCATGATGCATTTCGTACAATATGATAATGTAGCACCACATAAATATTTCTACAATGGTATGATTTAATTTTTGATTTTCCTTTCATTTATCCCACTAAAAAAACAGTTATATGTTGTAGAAAATAGTTGTTTGGGCAGAGATCAAGAAAGTAACACAAATAGTAAGTAAATATTTATTTATACCCAATGTTCTTAGTTCACCCACTTTGCTGGGATGAATCAATTATAGCTACAAATCATATACAATCAATTAAACAATTACGTATATAAATTATAATAACACTATCCGTAAGGCATTAATTTAAATTTTTATTTAAATTATTAAAACGTTGAATAAACATGAACATGTAATAATTATATAAAGAAGAAGTAGTTTTACAATAATTAATAACCGTTAGTGAAAAGGCCTCACTGTAGCTATCTAAATGAGCTTATATAGGGACAATAATGTTCAGGGGGTTTAAAAAAAAAATCAGTTTTTTTTCTGAACAAGAAGGCAAAATCTAGATATACAAAGAAGGTTAAATGTGTTTTGTGATGAGATTTAGTTAAATCTTCAAATTCTGACACTATTTTGCAAAGCATGAGATGTATGATTGGAAATTTTTAGATTTGATGAATCATTATGCACAGATAATGGAAGTATTGAAAATATGAAAAGTTAGAATCTGAGTTTTCAACTTAACTACACCATATAAAGCCTCTGAGTACAAATATCTAAGAATTGCCAAATGGTCTGTGTGTCCGTAAGCATGGTAACAGCCAAGCTCAAAAATGGAACTACGTAACTGAAATTATGTATTTAAGGTAGTTAAGAAATATTATAGCAAGTTATTTGTTGAAATTGAAAAAACCGGAAGTGGCACTTTGTACCATTAACTTTACACATATTTACTACTTCCTTAAATCCCGCAGGTATTATATCCCAAAATTTTCTAAATAACATCCTCCAAAAACTGTTTGAAGTATTTTTAACTTTGCAATTTCAAATAATTATTTCATTGATGGTAATAGTCTTAATATTATGTATAAACATAAAATAAGGATGAATATTAATAATGGGACTTAATTATTAATAATGTAAATTTGTATATATATAATGTATTGTATTATATATTTGTATTCTGTAACCATATATAAAAATAACTATATAAAATATATCCCCCAGTGGAGCGGCCCTCCCCGTTCTTTGTACCCCCCGGCCAGCGGCTCCAGATCCAATATCGTAACCCCCGCTTTCAGCGGACCCAGCCCAATCCCTTATAATGCCATATGGCAAAAGAAGAGCATCAGTTACGTTTGCATTAATATTGTTATTTATAATAAAGGAGATAAGAAAAAAAGTTAATAATGTACTAAAAGAAAAAAATACTTATTGCGTGTTTCTATGGTTTTCATGCCAATAATAACTTTTACTTTCCCTTGACTGTACATGAAATATATAGTATACGAAAATATTTCCATCCTGAATAAAAAAAATTGCTATTTTAAAACGAACACGGATTATTCACACCCTCAAAGTAGGGTGGTATGAAAAAGAGTTGAGTGTTATGCGTACATCTGGTTTTTAGTAGATTGCATCAAAGTTTGACATGATTGAGTACTTTTTTTATTGATTAAATCAATTTCAAAAAATGTTAGTGCAATTTTAATCAATTACCTTTCATACTGGTTTGAGTACGAATTCTTTGCAGTCAGACTATTTTTTTTTTTATGTACAAATTTCTTGTACTTAGCTTAAAATGTTCTGAGTACCAATAAGGTATTTCTTACTCAAGATACACTTTACTTCTACTTAGTGTTAAATTTTCTGAATATTAACATAGTATTTCTTACTCAAACGTTTTACAGTACAAGTACCTCAGTTATACACAAGTACTCAGCTACTTAATACTCATGTACAACTTACTAAACTTGAGGGACACCATCTGCAGGTGTCCATACCACTCAGAGAAATTACAGGATGGATAAATTTACAGAGTTTGGAGAACTGCTGTCTATGTGGATTACTTGGTAGTCAAAATACTTTAAACTTTTAACGTAAATGCAAAATAGCTAAGAAACTTAACTTTAAATATTTTTGAAAGTACGCGTTTTTTAAAATTTTATTTTATTACCAGATCGGCCTGGTGGGCCTTACATGGTTGATATAACTTAAATTATATATATTTTTTAACAGTTGATTATGAGGGGGTAGAGTCATACAAATGACACCCCTAACTATATACAATGTTGTTATTAAAAGAAAAAAATAATAATAAAATAAATAGATAAGAATAATGCTTCTTAATAAAAGAGGAAAGTAAAATTAATAACAAAAAATAATGATATTGGTACACTTAAATAAAAAAAAAACAACTGCCTTCTAATAGTAAAAAGAAACAAGTTAATTTGAAAAATAGAAAAAAAATTAATAATTAATAAATAAAATGAGTAATAATAAAAAGTAAAATAGAGGTAGTGTGACTATGAATTAACTTTATATTTATTAAAATTTATAACAGAATGTCCTGCAGCAGTCTGGGCTTCAGTCTTCGGGTTGAGGTTTGGCTTCCCAGGTTGTAGGTCACTGCTCCTTTAACTGTCGGCAACTGGGAGTGTAACTTCATGAACCGTTTTTTGATATAATCCTCTATTGACTCCATCTGTAATTCGCGATGCAATTAGCTATTTCTTATGAACCAAGGAGCATTAACTGCGATTCTTAAGACTTTATATTGAAAAGATTGTAGATTTTTTCTCTTCGTGAAGGATGCCGCTCCCCAGACTTCGCAGCCGTACATCAGCTTTGGAGGATTGTTTTAAATATAAGAACAGTTGTTTCTGGTTTTAGTTTGGAATTTCGAAAGTAAGCGTAAAAAAGTTAAATGCAAGCGAGATGAAAATTTCATCAACAGATTAATTTAATTTAGTCGGTAAGGTCTGCAATGCGCTTATCTTACCTCTTCGACAAGTGTCAAAGTTACAGATCTCACAGGGGTTCCACAAGGAGACCCATTGAGACTACTTTTATCCTTGCTGTTGGAATATTGGTTATACCGAATGATAACATACAATTTGGAGAAGACGCATACCATAATGGCACAGAAGACCGTATCCTGGAAGGACCGGTATATCGAGAGGGGAGGAAGGGACGACTCACCGACGAGGAGGAGGTTGTGCGAGGTCAGTGCTCCAAACGACTACCACTTTTTGCCACCTCTCACATACGTGAGTCCTTTTTTAATGGGACAATCCCAGGGGTCGCTCAATGGTTGTGATCCTCACAATGCTCTATCCACGACAGCAGAGTTTACACTATACGCCTTCATTCCTTGCGCAAATACAACTCCCAGTGACATAAATGTAGAGAGAATAAAATGATAACTTATTTAAGTATAATTTGCTTTAGAATTAGAAGAAACTTAGATTGTGATAATATTGAAAAATTTTAATGTTAAAATATGAGTAATGATAGTACATATTCGACTGGTTTATAAATGAGCTAGCTATCTAGAGTCAAACATAGAGTTATTGTCTATGCGTTTGAGGTATATCCTTGTTACAAAGGGAAAGCTGTGTATTCGGGAATTTTATCTCTAAATTTGTCGCATTTTAATATGTATTTTATTCTGTTCACAATAAAAAAAGATCTAATTGATTATATGAAATAAAAAGTAAAAAATTGGCGTTTCAAATACGTATCAAATCGATCGATTTATGAGATATACAATATTCTCTACAATATATTTATATTTTAAATATCAGTAACATTTCTCTCTTACTGAACAACTACTAAAATATATTTATTTTAGACAAGTATTAATTTTACTTTATTTTTAAAGGTTTTGATAGTTGATTATTTTCTCTTTTTTTTCTTATTTTATATATTAATTTTGTTTTACATTTATATATTTACTCAATAATATTCTGAGCTTACATTTTAATTATTTAAAAGATTTGATGAAATGATTGGAAGTAACGATTGCAGTGGTTTTAACACATCCATGTAAGCTTATACTAAAAATATCGGTACACTATTAAATTTCTGGTGTGTGCAACTGCACGGCTCTCAGTACCGCACTAAGTCATTTCAAGTCCAACACAAAATTCATTTTCTAATACAAGTCGGTTTCGGATTTTTTTTTTTTCTCTGGCCCCTCAAATTTTTATTTTCTGGAAATAATTACGGTATATCCATACAATAAATATATAAGTATACAATGGAATGAAAATGATGTCCTTCGATTCCATAAGGACAACTACGTTCGGAGAGCTTTAGCATATTCAACGTCTGCTTGAACATGAATGTGGAAGGATCTCTCTCCTGGTGATGTATGATGAAGCGAATATAGACAGAGCCTAAACCCCTTCCCTCGGTTAGTAATTCGACTATGGGGACTGCGTCTTGCCACCTCTCAGGTCTTGGTGGAGAGGCGACCTCTCAGGAGAGATTTGCACAGGTCTTCAGTCCATCAAAAGATTTTATGTACTGTCTGCTTACAAACTCCAGCATAGAGGGAAGCTGGAGTTCTTCATGAATAACACTTTTCATGGCCCTTTGACGATCCGGAGTTCTGGAAGCTCTGAAGTCAGTTTTGTGGTGTCTTGTAGAGGTATTATACCATAGAGCAGCTTCGGACAAATAATCATCAATAATCAGGAGCCAAAGAGACAGCGGGGGGGAGCGAGTAGTACAGTCAATGAGACTTCTACTTGGTAAGCTTGAGCTTTTTTCCGACGTGACTATAGGAAATGAGATATGTCCAGTGATAGCAAGGTAGAGGATGGAGTTGGAAATGATTTTATTTTAGTATTTCACAAAGAAAGGTCTTCGGGATAACAAGGAAGAGGATGGAGTTAGAAATGATTCTATCTTAGTCTTTCACAAAAAAAGTCTTCGAGAGAGAGCTCTTTTGGAAGGACATAAAGATGCCGTTCTTCTTTCTATCATAGGTGCCCTATGACAGTGGCTGATGCTTTCTGGACTAAATGGAGAGACCAACGAAATGTGTGTTGGTAAAATATATTCTAATGATTAGCATAGGATGCTTCCTCTGCTTTCGGATACTGCATAGAGACCACTGGTGCTGTAAAAACGATGAACATGTTTGCTCTCAATACTGAGCCTTGAGGTACTCCTGAGGTGGTGAGGACTGGAGTTGAGTAGTCCTTGCAGACTACGAGTCTGAGTAAAAAGAATTTCATAATTTTCTTTTGGTAGTGCTTCTTATATAATTTCAGCACCTTTTAAACACGAATCTACAATGTTCCGAAATATTTATAATTTTTAAACCTTTTATAAAAAGAAGGAAGGTTTTGAAAGCAAATTGGGTGAAACAAACAATTATTTTATAAACATAGGTATACAGTTTAATACATCAACTTCTCCTGTACAGGTTCGATCTAGATCTTCAGATCTTGTCGCAGGGCTGTTATTTGTTCAATAGGGGCACCTTCATGTAGTTCTGACCTCTTGCCTTCCATGAGGCACTTAAGATGTATTTAGTTGGTCTTCGGCCATTTGGACAGCCGTTGCTACAGTCTATTGATAACAGGGTTATGTCTTAGCAGCAGTTCAAGAGTTAATTAGACCAATGTTCGGAAAAAACGTTTTTCTTATTTATTAAAAACAAATTACAAAATATTTGCCCGATTACAATAATTTCTTACCTAGATCGTGTTTAAAGTAAAAAAAAAAAAAAGATAAAGACAACTCTGAACTTTTAAAACTGAAGAGAAATGAATTTTGCCGACTAACTTAACTCCAGCATTCAAGTTAAAATAAATCAGGTTATTATTTTTTTCTTTCTATTGTTTAACTTTTTAGAGTCCGAAACTTTTACTGTTTAAAAAATTATATTGTGGCCGATAATTTGCCAGAGAAGCCGTGGAAAGGTGGTAAGGAAGTATTCAAGAAATAATAGGATTTGGGATTAGTCCACACACCTGAGAATAATCCGATTAGAGCCGTTTACAGAATAAAGAACCAAAATTATCGTTGTCTCTGGAAATTAAAACTAAATAATTAATGTATCTCTTTTAATAAAGAGATCTTATATCAAAAAATTTACTATTTAAAGATTCCAATTTTGTTGTTTTTGTATACTTTTATCAAATCTAATTTTTAATGAATACAATTTTTAAAAAATGCTGCAGTGCATTTTCTGTTACAAAAAATATTTTATCAATACTTAACAACAGTTACAGAAAATGTACAAATGAGAAAATACCTCTTTTCGCATATTTTTTTCTCAGTGCACAATATCTCGAAAAATACCAACCTTAGTACTAATGCATTCTATAAAATAAAGTAAATTTTCTATATTTTAAGCTCTGTCAGAAATCTTTCCGTTCAATATTTTCCGAGATACAATAACGAGGAACACCATTTTGTAAATTTATTTTAGCTAATATAATAGAACTATCATATTTACAAATATTTATTGGCACGCGAATAAGTTAGTTAAACGTGTTACAGTATAGTGTATGTTACTCATCATCTTAATTAAAGAGGTTTTCATAGTATTTGGTAAAACAGATCACAAAATTTTATTTTTGAATACTTAAAACATATCAAAATTGCAGTTTGACAATGTGCATCTCCGTAAATATTGAACATGAAAATTTGTGTTAAAGATAAAATTTAAGCAAGTTTACTTTACCTAAATAAAGTTGTTAATAATTTTTTTTTGTGGAATAGTTTCTGTAGCACCTTATATCTGAGCGGATTGGAGCGAGGGTCCCAAAAAGCTTAGTTTGGAAGGTTATAATAAAGAATTTAATTCGCGGCGGTCCCAAGAAATGAATTCTGACATTCCTACTAGTTTTCTAGAAATTGAGCTCTAGAAAAATGAGCGGAACGTTTAGTAAAATGAAATAAATTATAAGATATTATTTCTGAGTACATACAACTACAAAAACAATATTTCTGTTTAAGAAACCTCCATAAACGTAAAAGTGATAGGGGATAAGGGATAAAATTTTAGCATGTTTGGCCGGCCCCAAGAATTGTTAAGCTGCTACTTTTCAATTGCATTTGCTGTATTTATTGTATGTTATAAATAAATATTGAACTATTTTATAACAGAATGCTGTTGAAAAAAAAAATTAAGTATTCTCCAAATAACATGAAACAGACGTTTTGTATGGAATGTACATGCCAAAAAAGAAAAAAAAAGTTAAAACAAAAATCCTCTTAATTAAGAGGAACAGCATTTTTTACTTTTATAATATTAGAATTAACAATAAACTACGTTAAATTTGTAATACTCAGTGGCATGATAAAAAAAAATTAATAAAAAAATCTTACAACGAGACCAAAAAAAACAAAGAAACAACTCATTTAAAATATTTTTAAAGTAAGGTGGTCTCCAAGTTCGTAGAAAATTACTTGCTGAAGATTAATTATCGAAAGAGGCTGGTATATTATTACTGCTGATAAAGCTTATTGTATATATGTATTAACCCGTCTTCGGATAGGTCATATGTGACGCACCCACTGTCATCTTATGAAGAAGGGAGGATGAACCGATGTGTAGATGCTGCTGAAATGGTCTCGCTGTTGGGCACATTCTAACTGGGTTGCTCTGGAGTCTCACCGATTCTCTTCATGTGTACAGGAAATGATCAGAGAAGACTCCACAACAGTAATAAATTTGTGAAGTGTAAATTGTAATTGTTAACATGTAATGGTAATTGTGATTGTAAATTTCTCACTTTGTAATTTCAACTGTCTTTGTATTTCTACTGTATGAACATCCCAATTGTAATGGGATTTGTAAATCAAGTGTAAATGGCCCGAGTGGTCGAAACACTTAAATAAATAAAAAAAAAAAAAAACTTATTATCGAACTGCAAGGATGGACGAAAATAAAAATGGTAATGTTGAGGAACACAAAGGAATAACTTACGACTGATGAACAGTTGATAGCCTCAAAAGTACAATATTGTATTAAAACTAATAAAATCTAAGATTACCAAGACTTAGTTTCCAATACAATAAAAATGTCATGTCAAAGCCAACGCCATCGTTCTATTACAATCCCAAGCGCTCTTTTCAAAGGTACGGCATAAGATTATCTTAACATAGTTGAAGCAAGGAGATAAATCAGCATACCAAGTGGCAATAAGAAGTTGAACCAACTACCCCCAACCAGTGGGAACTGTAACTCATATTATAATTTCGCCGTTTTAACTGAAGCATCAGTAAAAGGAGAGTGCCAAAGTTGAAAGCATTAACTTCGTACTAATCATCGTCAAGATAAACAATTAGTCAATAATGCATAGAATACATCCATTCTTTTAATGATGCGTATTTACTGAGATCCTAAGATCGTATTTACAGTATTTTGCAGTTGACTTGACCCTTTTGGCACATATCAAGTTTATGCACTTCTTTTAATATATTTTTTAGTTATTAACAGACTTCACGAATATTTGGTAACATGAAAAAAAATTAAAAACTATTGTAAACTGTACAGGAGTGTTTTCAATGGAATGGGTTTCATTTTTACGGATTCTTAAAATTAAATCTAATTTTCAGTCCAATCCACATTTGAAACTTTTTTGACCAGACGCTTCTTGGAAATATTAATCGCCCAAAATCACAAAAATTGTTAAAGATTTTTCACCATTTTCATACATATCCCGAATGCAATAGGAATGTGGAGCCAATATCAATTGTCAAATAACCTATAAATATACACTTGTCTTAACTTAAAGGAGACAGTTGTACCGTCGGACAAAATTGGACTTTTAATTTTTGAAAATCGCTAGAAACTGTTTCCTTTTTTCTTTTTATATTGTGATCCAAAAAACACAAAATCTCCATTTTATTAATTAGCTAAATATTGAAAAATAAAAATAAATAAATTTATAATGGTTTATGTCCTTCGGTACTGATGAACCTAGCTACAAATGCCGTTGTATCACCGTTCACACACTCCAATATTTTTATAACAAATAATTATTTTACAGAAGTTGACATTTATTAAGGTCCGTTCGCTAAAAAAATGGCACTGAAACTTCTCCTTCAACTTATGTGGGTTCCATCCACACTAATAATTTAATTTTCACCACATATTTTTTAAAAAAAGAGTCTATTATTCATGGATTTCTGACAAGAACTTGTGGGAGATTGAAATAAGATAAATTTTCGAAAGACAATAAATTTTGGATATCCATTCCCTATGGCACAGCATTACTATAAAATGAGTAAGTAATAAAAATATTAAAGTAAGAGTAATTTTAAAAAACTAAAGATTGAGGAAAACATAGTCAACCATCAATTTCAACCACTATTAAATTTATTAATAAAACTCATTGCAATTTGTATTCAACTTTATTGTTAAATAAACATTTTGGCACTTTGTGGTCTATGTTTGTATTAATATTTTAGATTAATATTATAAATAACTTAGCATACCAGCATACACTAATTAAAATTTTAAACGTTATTTTAATAATTATTCATTTTAGATTTTTGAAAAATAAATAAAATTAATGAACAAGTCATATCATTTATTTAATTTAGTGTATTGATAAAAATAATACGTATTTAAATATTACTTCTATCGGTAAAACGTTTTTCTAAAAATCAAAGTGAAAACTGCTAACATTTATCCTCCTTATTCGTCTTCAAGTAATCAAATATGAATTATCTATATAAAAGACACAATTTCTAACGATAATTAACCATAATCGTTAATTCATACGATAACTGTTATTTGTAATGTATAAAATATATAAAAACGCCTTAGAAGCTGTGGATGCTGAACCATCTGTTAATATCAGAAGCGCCTGAGAACTGCAACGTGCAACACTCCTCTGGATATTTGGCAGTCTGTCCATTTCAGGCTAATATCACTGTATACATCCCGAATTTTTTGGTGATGTGGAGTTTGAGGTGTAAGCCAGACGCGTTATAGGTTAGTCTCTCTCGTGTGTGTTGATATTATCAGTCTCAAAGCGATTATTAACAGAACCTTTTGTTGTGTGTCAGATCCAAAAGATCCTAAGATGAATTATAGTAAAACATTTGTGTTTTGACGAAGAATACGAGAGAATATAGTGAGTTGACGGATGACCACGTGCTACACAGGGAACTCGGACGCGTTATAGGCTAGTTCTCGTTTGTGTTGATATCATCAGGCTTAAAGTGATTATTAATAGAATCCTTGTGGTGTATCAGTTCTGGTAGTTCCTAGGAAGAGATATAGTGAAAATTTTTGTGTCTTGACGTTGACTACGGGAAATTACCGTAAGTTAAAAGGTGAGGAAGAGTTCGGGTTCTCTCGGACCGAAGGTACCCGAAGATTAACGAGCGCCTTTAATGTTTCATACCCAATATCTACGACATCATTTCGGCTAAGAATGGCTGAATCAATCAAACTAAAACCTCCTGACAGCGGCATTGGCCCCAGGAACCAGAATGTATCACCATGGACCAGAAAGTATGTTGAATTGAGTTTCGAAGAAGAAGATAAAAAATTTACTGACTTCAGTCCTTTCAAAGTATGCAAATTTGTAAAAAGCTACGCACCACACTCCAAAATCTCTTTCTCCAGAAACGGGAAACTGATACTGGAGATAGACTCTGAAAAAGATTATGTCAATTTATCTAATATAAAAACTTATGACCAATCCGCTGTTAGGCTAACCTTGCATCGTTCGCTAAACTACTCCAAGGGCTTAATTTTCTGTCCAGAAATCAGCACCTGCTCGGAACAGGAAGTCCAGAACGAACTAGTAGACAAAGGTGTCACAGAAGTGAAGCGCATCTTCAAGAAGGTAGGAAATACAAAAATTCCAACACACTTGTGGGTCTTAACCAGACCCATTATTGCCAGTTATTTTTTATCTTTTTTATCCGTGTTCACTAGCTAATAATACATGTTATCTTCAAATATGATTTTACCTTTTTTTTCCAATTTATTTCAGATGAAAACAAATGAATTTAGATTTACAAAAATATAATTACGTAAAGTATTCTATTAGAACTCTCATTTTAGCAAGTTACTCAACATTAAAAAAAAGTATTTTCTTTTTTTTGCGAGTGGTCGATAGTTTTCAAGATATTCAGCACTTTTTGTGAGACGAACTAAACTTTTCGTTATTCTTCAATCAAATGAACTCATGAACGTCCGTTCTTGGACTTGAACAATACCTACTTTTCGAGGACATTTACTGTTCCTATTGTTTACTTCAGGTAAAAAAACTATTTTCTGTCTGAAAATGCACATTAGCTGTTAAAAAATACAGTGTTCGCCAAATAACGTAATTTTGATTAGTGTGTAGAAAAAACGAAATGAAAACATTTTATGGGTAAACATTTTAGTTTCAGATATAAGAGACTTAATGAAAAAGGAAAAATTTAAAATCCATTCAATGTTAATGGAATTTTAATTATAAACTTAAATGTACTGGACATCATATTCGGGCAAAGATTTTTTTCCTTTATATAAATTAATATCGTCGGATTACAAATGAAACCCATCAAGTCAAGATTTTATTGTTTAAATTTATTTGGTTTTTCCAGTATAAAATATTAAAAAGATTAAATTCCATATAATTCATTAAGATCATATTAGTCTGCTTATAAAAATTAAAATGACTATTTCTATAACATACAAAAAAAAAATTTAACTTTAATTTTTCGACTTATAGTATTTTACTTGTAAATCAACGATATATTTCCATAAACACACTTTTTATATGCCAGTATTATCAATATTTAATCCTTTAAATTTTACGATGTTGCATTCCTCGTAATAATTACGGAGTAATTGACCATGAACTTAAGGATACAAGACCAGCGAAAAATCTGCTATTATATTGGGTCCACGCAACCCCAAGGATTAGTAAACTTAGTACCATCGTATTTTCGAGCAGTTTTCAGAATAAATTAGTTTACAATCACTTAAAGGCTAACTGGCTACTTTTCTAGACTAACAGATATATTTTAATTTTTCTTTACATAAAATTATTTTTAAAAAACTGTATAAATGTATATAGATACGGCTGATAAAGATAATGAAGTGAACCAAAAATAATTGTATATGTTAGTCAAACGCAACTCCCTCACATTAAGTTATGCGGGGCTTATTCACATAAATCCAGCTCACGAATCCGAAATATTTAAATACAACAAATTCACGCGATCCCCCCTGCATAATTTTCCGAATAATTCGCCGAGTGGTAACGAACCGAATCACGAGAAGAAATTCGAAATGTTCCGACAATGCCCGGGCAATAAATAAGTTAGACTTAACCGTACATCACCCATTGGCGGGGTCGTTAGCGGAGGAATACCACAAACCTCATTTTTTAACTCATTGAATTATTCATTATCGATATGTAATATATATCGAACAGATGTTGATCGGGTCCTTCGTGACATTGGTTATGTTTGGTACGGTCGTCAGAGTGCGTTTCAGTGGAAATTTATTATTTAATAACTCACTAAATTCGGATCTTTAGGGCACATCTAGCATTTTAGTTAATTTAATCATTTATAAGATCGATTGAAAAGCGGTAAATCAAATGGCCGCGCAATTACAAAGTTCAACTATTGTTCCTAGTTACATCACACTCTGTTCTTTACAATTAAGGCAATTAAAACGGTAATTCAAAAAAACTCCTAGCAATTAAATAACTTTTTTTTAAAATTTTCCAGTGTGCCTACGACTTGTATATGAGTTACCAATAATGCTATTGTAAAATTTATGATGTCAGAAGTGAGTAAGAAGTTTATACCTTACGTATTTTTACAACACATAATGTAAAAAAAAAAAAAGTGTTTAGCTCTACATTTAACGTGAAATTTGACTACCTCTATGCCATGGACTTGCAAATCATCGTACGGCTGTCACATTTTTCGAATACGATTAAAGATAGAAAAAAAAGGTAAAATCGGTGTTGAAAAAATAAATCAGAAAAACTAATCTTTTTTATTTGTTATCTACAAGTAAACAACCTATTCTAACTATCTTGGAAGAGTCAAATTTACATTCTGTAAACTGCCACGAAATGAAACCCCCACTAGATCGGATTCAAACTGGCACCGCTGCAGTTACTATGTTGCTAAGATGATGTCTCATCTCCCTCGGTTATATGCGGCCTACTGGGGAGAGAGAGGTAGTTTTCTACAGGTAACTAACCTACTCTAACCCTTTGAGGTCGAATTTTTATTTCGTGGGAACACCTTGAAATAGGATTCAACCCGTCCAGGCCGGGATCGAACTGGTGAAGCAGCAGACTCGTACTTGCTTAATTTGATGATTTAAAAATCACCTGTTTGCAAATGAAAAATACGAAATTATCATTTTTTTAATAATATTCGCTGCTTAAGACTGCCCAATCTATAAAAGTAATTCTCTTACTTTCAATATTTTTACACATAATACATTTACTTGGATATTTGAATTGTCGGAACACAAATGGATAAGAAATCTGTTAAGCTTGAAAAATACTAATCTTCTAACCCCACTATCAGCATATCTAAAATTTTAATCGGGCTAGTGGCATCATGTCAAAGCAGATGGTACGACAAGAAAATAACATAGCTGCGTTTTGACAATGCGTTTCTTCATTTATGTTGCGAAACTGTTTTTTCCGCTTACCGTTTCATACACTATATATCAATAATGTTAATTGATTGAAAAGGAATTGAAAATAGCAACATCATACTACTGAATGTTTATTCATACCACTGTTGTTTTATTCTGAAATAAAACTGCTGGTACTGATATTTGGTGGGGGGGAACAAGTCCGGCAAGTGGCCCTAGTGGTTCTTTTTACTAACCAAGGGGGGAGTGTCAAGATTCATTCTTCGGGACCGCCGAAAAATGAATGTTTAACTGCCTCAGGTGAGAATCGAACCCACAACGTTCCGAACCGAGCGCATTGGGACCTGCGCCCCAACCCGCACGGCCGTCGCGTCCCTGAAATAAAACTAACTTTTGCATTAAAATATTATTATTTAAAATTAATTATGTGGTTTTAAGAACTTTTTTTATTGCACTTGAAATTATTTAAATTACTTATAAAAAAATATTTGTTGATGTACGTTAATACATAATATTGTATATTATTTTTTAACCTATTAAATCATGTAAGCATTTATGCACCTAGATTGCTACTAGAAGAGGGCGTATCAAATTTTGTTCCATAAAAAAGAAGTTGAAAATTACTGAAAAGTTGGAAATCACTAGCATGGTGTATTAAATATTTCAAAAAGAGTCTTGTTAAAATATTATAAATTACCCTGAGGTCAAGAGATCCGCTACCAGTTTTGATCTTTAACAAACTCCAACAAGCCCTAAGTCGGTATAAAGTACTTTTTTACCTTCACGGCAATTAGGCAGTCTTAAACTTCTTTAGGTCAGGAAGAAAGTAGAATAGGACCTTTAGCCAGGTCTGGAAATCAGATGACCAAAGAGATCCTGCTGGATATTCGAGATTTCCTTTAATATCCCTAATCAGAGCTTGGGCAATGATAAGGAATGGTCTTGGAGTGTTCAAAGTTTCTTATCCTTTCGAAACGACTTAGTTCAGCTTTGACCTTACATATTTGAAAAAAATTTTTTGTTAAGTATCTGCAATTAATATTCAATTAAAGCTTCCATTGTTGAAAATTCAACTGATGTGTAAATGTAATGGATTTTTTTAAAAATGATTATTTTGATTTTTTAAGGAATAATAACGACAAATCCTTAAAAAAAAAAGAAAATAATATTTAACTAAAAAGATAAAAGGAAAAATGAATCCCTTAAAATAACACACATCATTTTTTAAAGCATAGTAAATTAGAACATGTGGTAGAGATACATTCCCATATTCTCATTGACTGTTAGCTTTTTGACTGATACGCGAATTAATCAACTCAATAGTGTAGATTTTAATAAGTCCTCCTTTTATGCAACAAAATGTTACGCCAACCTAGAAATATACTAGAAATCAATTGCTCAGAGCTAAATTACTTCAGGCCTAGTAATCACAAATATCCTAGTTTAAAGAATAATAATGGTGGGATGTCCACGATGGGTCTTGTGAGGGTATGCAAGATATGCATAATATTTATAAAGTTCTCCCAGGAAGAAAAAGGATTGGTTAATAACCAAGGGAACTAGGAAGTGGACTCTGATCAACAGTATAGGTTTTATTTATTTTATTTTTTTCGAATCCCCATTGGTGCATTGGGTTGATGTCATGATGAGAAAAAACTTTGAGAGGAGCCTCTTTTTCTGCATTCGTAATGCATTCGATGAAAGGGATGAGAAATTGAATCTTTTGGAAAAGGGTAGTAATTTGTGTCTGGTGGTGAGGGGGCTCGCCAGGTTAATTGAGTTACTTGTTCTCGGTTTGGACTATCTGTTCATGTGGGTCTGTTATCTTCGTGGCCAGCCTGTCGGTGTCAGAGTCCTGATTAGTGGAATCGTGACGTACTGGAGGCCATAAGAAAATTTGATATGCCTCCTCGTGATAAATTCTCTCACAGTTGGTAGGTCGAGTGTCATGTGTATGTGGTTCGTCTTTACTCTTTTTTTTTCAAAACCCCTACAAAATTTTAATGGCGTATTTATAAACTCTTTATTTTTTATATGGTTACAGAATACATAATAATATAATGCTATGCATTATACATATACAATTTACATTATATCTTCGTTTGCCGTATGGCATTATTGTTATACATTCACAGATTTTTATTTAGCAAGGAATCGCCAGAACACAGGAAAATACTGTACATACAGATACATATTAGGTTAACTGTAAATAGCACAAAGGGAATAGAATATACAAAAGGGTTTCTTTCATAACGAATATGTACAATATCTAGAAAACAGAAATAACTATTTAGCTTTTAACTTTCAATCTATAAATATCTTGAATTACTAAATGACCAGTAGGATAGATTAGCCATCTTGTTTGGGAGGTGTAAACCACCCATACTTTAGGTGTAGGACGCTGGTTCTTCTGTTATTATAGCGAGTTTGGATATTTGCTTAAAACGAGAAGAGGAGACTTTAAGATAATTAAATATTTAAGAAGCGCCTGAAATTGAAAAACGCTGTGAAACCCTCTATAACCGCTCTCAGTTGTAGCCTCCACTTATCTGAATTTTCGAAGTGACAATCATAGCGATCTGGTTGGTCGATATACGACACGTCATAATCTCACAAGAAGAGTTCATGACACAAAAAATAGCAATCGTTCCCGGCCGGGACCCGCCCCATTAAGACCCCTATGGAGCGACGGTCGTATACCACTTTTTTTAATTTTTGCTTAAAACGGAAGAGGAGACTAAAAAATAGTTAAATTCAGGAGATTTTGAAATATTGTTATATTAAACTGCTATCTTAAAGTCTCTCCCAGTTTTAAGCAAATATTTAAAAAGTGATATAGAACCGTCGCTCCTTGGCGTCTTAATGGGGCGGGTCCAGCCGAGAAGGATTGCCTTTTGTGTTATGATCTCTATAATTGTCTGTTTGATAAGTCAGATAAGTAAGGCTACCATGGAGGGTGGAAGTAGAAGGTTTAATCCCGTTTTTTTTAATTTCAGGCGCTTTTTAAATATTCTTAAAAACACGATATAGGTATTTATGTGGTAAGTTAATGTAAAACTAGCAAATGTTTGTGACTCCACGGCAATCGAAATTGTTAGACTAGTGACATCATTTTTCGGTGGAATAGTAGTCGAAAGATCGATGATCACGTTTCTTAGATGATGAAACAGCAAATACCGACCCCTCTTCCTACCCTAGGTAAGGGATCAAAGATATGTACCATATATACTATACACAAAATAACTTTGTGTTATAACTTCAAAGGGATATCGTTAATAATAATAATATTAAATGTTTAATTTTTTTTATAAAAATAAGTGTGTGTTTACTCGTTCGAGCTATAACAAAAATTGAATTTGAATGATTTTGTTTTTATAATTTGTAATTTTTAAAATTATTTTCATTAACATTCTGAACTCTAAATACTAAAAAAAAAAGCGTAAATGGGTAAACTTAACGTAATGAACTACTGTATGTAATTTAATATGAAATGAGCTTCTGGGATACCCCATTGGAAAGTAACCGGTAACGTATCTTACAAACCTAAGACACGACTTCAGTACCTATCTTTTCAAGTTAAGGTACTAAATCTGGTGATTAGGCATCGATTCTGATTGACAATTACTAAAATAATAATCATTATATTCAATTTTTTATAGTATTTTTTGTAAACTTAATTAACTTTTATTAACCTTCTCTGATGATTAAATGAATGTAAGGATACATATAAATATGTATACTATGATATGATATGAGTACTAATTATACGTGTCAATATATTAAAAAAAAATTTCGAAACTTCATTTTTAGTTTATTGTTAACGACCCAACTAATGCATCACAAACACTACAGGCACACATAACATCTATTGAAGAATGGTGTAAAAACTGGAGAATCAAAATAAATCCTGACAAATCCCACCAGATCACCTTTACTCTCCGTCGTAAACCTCTGCCCTCCTGTCCTACAGTATCCTTTCTAGATACACCACTAACGCCTGTTGAACAGATTCAATACTTAGGACTCCATCTTGACAAGAGACTTACTTGGAAACCACACACAAGACTGAAACGACAAGAAACTGCTCGTAGATTCCGATTGCTACAACACTTACTTGACAAACGCTCTAAACTTCCCATTCACTACAAAAAATTAGTATACACTACAATAATCAGACCAATTTGGACATATGGAATTGAGCTCTGGGGCTCCACCAAACCATCAAATTCTTCCCGCATCCAATCGTTACAATCCAAAATCCTACGTAAAATCCTTGATGCTCCTTATTACGTCACAAATAAACTCATTCATAAAGACCTTAACATCCCATTCGTTGCAGATTTGACCCAATCCAGATATGCGTCTTTTTATTCCAAACTCCTTAACCATCCTAACCCATTAATTCTTAATCTTTCATCCTTAACAATCCCTGATAATCCTCCGAGGCGTCTGAAAAGAAGATGGCCAAGAGACCTTCTAGTTTAAATTAATGTTTGAAGTACCACCAATGGGTGGTTCCTTCCCAAGATTTTCAAGTGTATATGAAACATACTACATATTTACCTATTGTATTATTTTGTACAGTTGTAAATTACAATAAATAGATAATTAAAAAAAAAGAAGTTTAATGTTAACAAATAGATTTTTATTATATTTATTATATATATTATATTTACATTTATTATCTAAAATTCATTTACATGATACTCAGAGGAATAAAAAACATAGCTTGAAGGTAGCATTTGAATTGGTGGAGAAGAAATGTCGACAGAGAGATAAAATAAATTCAGAGAGCTCTATCGAGTAGAATTGAAAGCAGCTTGGACTGCCAGGTCTCAATTTCCATAGACGACCACTGAGGTAGATTCTCCCCTAACATCCACAATAAAAGTTAATATACTGTTTTACCTCCCACATTTAATAAGATTTATTGCTTTCAGCACCTGGGTTAGAAAAGGAAGAGTTCTCTAAGAGGATCGTATTTGCGCGTTGGGATGTGATAGATCCCATTACATTAATTTATTTTTTTGCTCAATACACCTTTATTTATGCTTTTTTTTTTTATTTCTTGAAATTAAAACTGCATCTACTCTAGAAATACAATGAGTAAATGTGATAAGTTATAATGATATGAATATTTTGTGAAGAAACAACCCATTGGTAGTATTCCAATAACATTTCTACATTCGAATGTATCGATGCCGATCAAAGATATGCTTCTTCTCTTGAGAAGGATTATTATGAATAGAAGATAAATCACGGTTACAAATTAATGAGTTTGATGATCCTTTATCATAAGTAAAAAAGTATAATTTTGATCATCAAATATACATAATTCTATAAGAAAACTACACATGGAAATTTAATTAAATTTAAAGATTTTTATTTGTTTGTATGATTTCCTCCGTTCTACTGGATCTCTTTCACTAAACTAAGCAGTAATGGAAGTTTAATTTATCTGCTATAACTCTGAATATTAATTTAAAAAATACAATTTATCTACCAAAATTATATTAATTATTTCAATTTTATATTTTCAGAATTTTATTTCTGACAATATTTTCAATGACATTAAGTTTAATTTGTTTCATCATACG
>NW_027115275.1:678441-687214 GCF_000696795.3 Halyomorpha halys | reverse complement strand
GAACACTACTGAAGTTAATGAAAAATTATTTATTTATTAAAAAAGTTTCAATAAAAAATATACATTCCATCAACGACTGGATGCACAGCTAGTTAGTTTCTAAACATAAATACAATTTTTCCCCTGTAAATAAAACAAATTATACCTAATAAATTATGGCAAAAGATTTAGACATAATATAAGGGTTCAAAATATGTAGATATTGGGATAAAAAAAAATCAGAGCTTCAAAATAGAAACAATAATAATTATATTAATACAATATTACAACCAATCATCAGAGTCCGAATCTGACTATCTAATTCTAAATTTGAAATATGTTTAAACTTTCATTCGAAGTGCTTGAGACATTAAAAAATCCCTCAATATCTTTATCAACTTTTAATGTTTTCTTGATATACTTCTCTGTCAAACAATGAAGGGTGATAAGGAGATTGCTCATTAGAAAATGTTGCGAAGTTGATCCAATGCAAAAGCTGTCTTCTTTGGCTGAGTTTAATTTATTTCTATAAATGCTTGTTCAGTCTTATTTTGTTTAGGGTCATTTAGAAATATCAAGTTCCGTTACTTTGTGGTCATCTGCGGTCGAAAAGGCTTCCTTTCTGTTTCTGATGAAGGTTCGTATAATTTTTTTTTTATTCCTTCTAGTTCTAATTCTTATCTTGGTAGGAAATATTCTTTTTTTTGAGCTTATTTTTATATTAATTTTATCTAAAAACTACTTCTTTCTCCATGATCTTAATAAAGCTGTTTCCATTTTCTTATCTCCTTCTTCATTGCTTTTTAGTTTTTTTCTTTTTTAATTATATTTAGATGGTTTATTCAGATACCACGCTAAGGATTTTTTTTTGTTTGACAGGTTTGTCAAACACAGATCATTGTACCATCTTAGATAATAATGATGAAGTATAGTACGCTAAAGTATTAAGTAGATGTCAATAACTAGAATAGTGGTTGACAATTAGTGGCATACCGACAGTTAAAGGAGCAGTAATCAACCTAATTCAGGGAAACCCAATCTGGAACCGAAGACTGAAGCCGAGACTGCTGCAGGACATTCTGTTATTAATTCTATTATTCACAATACTTCTATTTTACTTATTATTATTTTTTTCTCTCTTCTCATTTTTTTTTTCAAATTAGCTTTTTTTTACCATTAGAGGGCAATTGTTTATTTTGTTAAGTTTAAATTTCGTTTAAATTTTACTTTTCTATTTTATTAAAAAGCATTATTTTTATCTATTTATTTTATCTTATTTTCTTTTAATTATAGCATTGTATATAGTTAGGGGTGTCATTTGTACGAGACTGTATGATGTACGAGACCCCCCCCCATAATCAATTGTTAAAAAAAATATATAACGGTTATATCAACAATGTAAGGCTCACCAGATCTTTATAAAAATTTATTTTTTCATTTATTCTCTAAAAATAATTTAACTTTGTTTCCTTTATTTTTATACTTAAATTTTGTTTCCCTACCAGCTTTCAGTTCATATAGAACATAATTATTATTTCATTGAAACTGTTTACCCTCTGTTTATATTTTAGGAATAGTAATTTATACATATGAAAATATTATATTTTTTTAAGTGATTTATATCGAATATTTTAGCTTAAGCATGGGCAACGGATTTATCTATATTGGATATAAATACATTTGGACCAATTTCAACCAAAACAAAAGCAAAGTTGTAAACTAGGATGAAAATAACACAGTACCACTCTAATTGTATCCTATAATTTTACTTGATCATGATAATGTATGTATATAAAGACTCACCATAATGGGGGCCATTACTAGCCGAGGGAGTTGAGGCGTAGCCTAATAGTAATTCCAGAGGCCCCGGTTCGGATTCGGCATAGGGGAGGTTGAGTTTTATTACTTGGTGGTCCCATGGAATGGGAACGACCCTCCCACTTTGGTTAGAAATGGTTGATTATTTGTAGAAAAAATCCCCGTATGTCAGAAATGATCAGACAGAAGTAACAAAAAAAAAGTTCTCTCCATAAATTCAAAACTTGGCTCGATTTGGGCCTGACGTTGAGCGACGTTTCGGGATCAGAATAAATTTTCCTATACTCAATTTTATCAAGTTCCATAAGTGATAAATGAAGCAAGATGTCAAATTCTACTTGTAATAATAATAAAATATGATACAATAAAACAGTAAAGTAAAATACAAACATGTTACTATAGTAGCATCTCGTAGAATACATGAAGCCAAGTAGCTAGAATTCATTGGCCGTAAAGATAACAGGGAAGGAACTCCAAGAGTTACGACGCTACTGATTATTATAGTCAACATAATTATTTTATAGGTTAAAGATCCATAATTTCAAGTCCTAAATGTAGCAAACTGATTATTCTCTGTTAATTTTAATAAAAAATACAGCTGACGTGAACTGGTTACCGTTTCCATGAACTAAAACAACTATTCAACTATTAAACTTGATTCTAATCTGCCACTTGAGATTTTTGGTTTTCTATTTTCTTTAAAAACTGAAATAAACAGAAGTTACGATTTAAATAATATTAAAAAGTCCGATTTGAATACTATTAATTTTTGTCTATGTATCCACTTCAACAGAATTACTTAAACAAGATTGGAACTAATCTCCTGTCTACGGCCTGTTCTTCACCAAGGTATCCACCGATTGTCTTATCATCATTCTTTAGGTTTTCAATAATGACTGTTCACTGTATAGTCTTCCTCAGTAATAGAAGAATTAATTGATTTAATATCATCTTTGCAATGCAATGCAAGCTATAAAAACCTATGCAATCTATACAAAACCACACGGTAAACAGAACGTGGCGAAAGTGCTACCAAATCTCATTTATTCTACGACTAGGGTCACATACCAATAATAAGGCACCATTAAAGTGACCACTGACGATCACTCCAAATAGAAGGAAAGAATGGCCTGACTGGAGTACTCGGAGTGAATATAATTCAAGAGCACTGTCGAACACTCTAAATGAAATGACTCCTTGGAATGAATACGATTTTAAGGGATCCATTGTTGAATCTTCCAGTTGGGACGATGAAATGGAATGGCTGGAGAACTCTGAATCAGTAGTTCTCAAACCGCAGAAGTTCACTGACAATTAAAACTGTAATTGGAACATGCGTGGCCCATCCCATCTTCATACAAAGGCGGCCCCGTTCCTAGAAAAATGACTATGAAAAATGAATTTTGACTTGTCGTTATGGAGTTCATGTCCTGTGGATCAAGGTTTTGCGTGGGGTGATTGGAGTGAAACGATTTTCAGGGACCACCTTTACGATTAAAATATCGTATCTTCAATGCACCAGTTTAAAGGAAGATGATACAGATACCAATAATACAGTAGATTTTATCGGACTGCGGGTCAGTAAAGATATTCATATCAGCAGTGTTCTCCTTTTTCACGGTTTATAATATATTCCTATTGCTATTTCGGTTTAAAATAATCACTATTATTGCTGATATATTTGCAGAGAACGATTACATAGAGGAGAGCACGCGTTGCCCTAAGAAGCCAAGACAGGAGGTATCAACTATGTTGTTAGTCAGAAAAACGCCAAGACATTTAACGCGGCCGCTACGGAATGGGTCTCACGTATTGCAACAACACGCGGATTTGAATCCTTCTTCTCCGAAGCAGTTTGTACCTTTCTTTTTCTCCTTTTTCTTTTTCACTTCCTCAGGATACTGTTAGGCACTTGGAATTTCATTCTTAAATTTCCATAGATTCCGATCTGGAGTGTTTCTTCAACAACAGACCGATCATCACCCATACGTATAGATGTTCTTCGACTTCGAGGATATCAATGAGTCAGTTTTTTTGCTACAAAAGGGCCATCGTATAATATTTTCCCTCTTATCCAATAATATGATTTATTGGATTTTTATGTATAAACGTTTTAACTATATATCCCAATTAATTGATTTTTACAAGTTACAAAAAATGAAACCTTGACTATGCGTTCATTTTGTGACTCTCTCTCAGAGGTGAAAAATACTAGACGTCACACTTCACTGAGTTTTTAGAAGAAAAGTTTGAACAAATATTTTCCTTCAAACAAAACTATACTTGGAAATGGGTTTGAGCCTGAACTCCCATTTACAACTTCATGACAACGCAAGAAAAAGTCCTGTCTCTCAGAAGTATTGAAAACTAATAAATAAATCAAAGTGAAGCAGTCAAATAATCGAAAAATTGCTCATCGAAAAATAGTAGAAAAACTGTAAAAAAAAATAAATATATAAACCCAAAAAAAAAAGCACTCGGCATTGTTGTACCCTACAACTGTTTGTCATTTGATTGTACTTTCCGTTGCTCAAATTTTATAACTGTAATTTACATGTAATCTGTAGTTCAGATTGTTTTATTTTTTCAAGATAGTTTGATCAGGAAAAACAAAATGTCCAGTCTATATCCTAGCATTTTAATTTGTACTTCCATTTAGTTAATTAAATGAGTATATATTATTATGAAGGGTGGGTATGACACTGCACCTCAGTTTAAAGTTTGGATGATTTAATGCCGATAAGATTTTTCATTTATTCTTTTTATCACAATATGCCTTTTTCATCAGTAAAACTTATTTTTTTATGGACCATCTTTATTATTCCTCCTCATTCGTAAAATATAATACAACAGGATAATCATATGTAAAATAAAATATTACACGCTGATAACTGAAACTTTTTTTATATCATAGAGAAATTATATTTTTGGATAAATAGCTCAAAAGGAATGCACATATTGAGCTCATACTCATAGTGAATAAGTATCTGGCATGATATTAATGCAATGATCCCTTTATTTCTTGGTTTGTGACATATTCTTATGTAACTACAAAATTATATCTGTACTTCTCCTGGCAAAATAAGAGGACATTTTCTGATCCCGAAGCTCACGAAGTCTTCCACGAGCAAGGAAATCGGTTCATGAAATATTCAGAAACTGGATACCACCACCGTTAGCTAGCTCCTGGAGGAAAGCGATCAATCTGGAGAACTGCCGAAGTGCTGGAGAAACCGAGTCCAAATAGAGCTCTGGAACCAACTCCTTAGCCGGACTGCGGGCTCTAAACGGGCCTGATTGGTGGCATTCTGCCCGTTTTTGTAACCACTTTTTATGTTACGTCTTCCGAGTTTTCCAAGGAAGGTTCAATATCTAAGTGAATTCCAGTGGCGAGTATAGAGAGGAACGTTAATCTCTTGAAGATGTGGCTTTAAGCCTCTAAGAAATTTACTGGTACTTGTAGCTGTAAAGACTTGCTGAGAACTGGTAGTAGCGAACATCCTATAGAAACTCAGAAACGTATTGTCATGAATCAAACGTTAAATATGAAAATTTTGTCATTGTTTTAATGGTAAGAAACTGTTTAATTTAGTATAAAAAACTGAGTACCAGTCGTTGTATTAATTATTCATTTTTTTTTATTATATTATTATGTTTAATTGTAATATTATTGTATGCAATAAACTTTCTTTTCTAGGAAAAATATCAGGTATATTCGCTCTCACAAGGTTTCTCTTATAATTTTCCTTGATACATCCTAATCTGAAATATTCTCTATGACTGCTAATATCGGTTTGTATAAGTTTTTTTTTTTTAGTTTAGTTCACTTAGCTAACTTATCTATACTCATAGACTAGAGCAGTGAGGGACAGCTAAAAATTATAACATTAAACACATTTAAGTCCAAATCCTTCGAACAATATCCAATGGTCCATAATATATAAAAAACCATTCTACACTCCATGACCTTAATATTCCATTTGTTTCAGACATTATTTAATCCAAAGTTGAAATGGTAGAGACCTATTGTAGATATTTATATTGGAGTTGAAGAAATCTTCCAGATTTTCCACTCGAGCCATAGGCATCTGCGGCTAGCACCCTCCCTCAGGCCAATGAGGTCTTTTATTTTAATACCAGTGACGAGGTTGAGAGGGAAGTTTTTTTTTTTTTTTTTTTTTTTTTTTTTTTTTTTTTTTTTTTTTTTTATCCAATGAAAAATATTATCTTAATTTTTTTTACTGTATTTAATATTTATCTATTATTTAAAATTCGTGTATTTTTTTATTTTTATATTTATGTTAAAAAAGCTTTGCATTTTTTTTATATTTAATTTTTTAACTCTAGCATTTTTTTTTATACATTTAAAAAATAGTACTATGTCCAGTTGTGGCTATCTCTATTCGTGTATCTTTGTTATCCCCTAATAAAAATAAATAAAGTTATTGAAATAAAAACAGAATAATTGTCAGATGTTAAAATTCGCAACTAGTAAGAGAAAAATTCAAAATAGTTGGTAAAATTAAAATATTTTATATTTCCTACACGCTTATTGAAAGTTTTCAGGTAAAATACATGTTTCTAAAATGAATATTAATTAAAATCATAATTCATCATAAATAATAAAATTAGAATATTTTTTATCATTAATTTAGCCTTTTCACCTTCGCTCATACCAACAGTGCTTCTGTTCTGGCCCTTCGAGTTCTTTCTAAGTCTTCTCTTTACTTATCGAAAATCCTAAATAAGGAGCCTCCTGTCCAATAGGTACCGAAGTAGAACAGCCGGGAAGAGACTGACCTGGGTCAACAGCTCATCTGTAGTCAGTAGAAGAGCGGCTATTATGGAAATGCCCAAACCTGGCCCCCGGGAACCTAACGGGACTTGTCTCAGGCATTTTTATTCCAGGCCGGGATCAAAGGGCTTCACCACCTCCTGACTTATAGCCTAGTTCTCATTCAAATCCAAACTCTAAAGTATAAAATAACTCCCGGCGGATTAATGCTACTACTTTAGGAAGGGAATCTGAATTTCCTAAGAGGTTTGGAACCTGTTTTTGAGAACGGGCTAGCTAAACATGAGCGAACTGTCCTTTCTAATTGTGATTAAAGTCCAAAACGTGCATATATCCCTTCCTTCACAACATACTTAAAAAATACTTGTATGTTTACACCAGTATTTGGTAAGAATACAGAAGATTCATTGTTTGGTAGCATAAAGGTAACATGCGTATATATTTTTAAAAACCCTTACCGTGGACAAAAAAAACATTGTCAAACTCATTAGTCCAACTCAATGCTCTAATTATCTCCCATAGTCAACTTTCTATCAAAACGTTGCCTTATGTGCCTAACTTATGAGCCACATGTAATCAACATCTTTCCTAAAATAACTATACGTTCTGAATCATCTGAAAATCCATGACAAATCAACGGCGACCCTCGTCGGTTGTAAGCACTTTCATAATTACTATCCCTTATGTTACTTCTATATTTTACATGTTCGATCCGCTACCTTGGACTATAACTGGACAAAGGACTAACCTAGAATCCTCACATAAAACAGGAAACTGCACGTCGATTTCGACAATTACAGCACTTACTAGACCAACGTTCTAAAATTCCGATTCATTACAAAAGACTGACAATTATTTACATGAAAATCATAAGGCATATCTGGACGTACGGAGTTGTGCTTTGGGGATTCACTAAACCATTGAATTCCTCCCGTATCCAATCCTTACGGTCAAAAAGTCTTGGTAAAATCTCGAATGCTCCCTACTTTGTCACAAATAAAATCATCCATAAAGACATTAATGTTCCATATATAACCGATCTAGCTAGAACCAGATATCAATCCTTCCATTAAAAACTCCAAAACCCTCTAGTTTCTTATCTTGCCTCTTCTTCTGTTCCCGACAATCTTCCGAGGCGCCTGAAAAGAAGATGGCTTCGAGATTTTCTAGTCCAGCCTAGAAAAATCATTATAGTTCTACTAATGGATCGTTTCTCTACATGCTTTTATCACACCATTCTGATATTATATCAAATTTACTTAATGTTTATTTGTGTAAATTCAGTTGTATTTTGCAATAAATAAATACAAAACAAATAGTTGTTAAAATAGTTATGTTATTTCGAGTGGACAAGTCTCAGAACAGATGTAGCTGGTCTTGTCTTCAGTAATATAATTTCGGACTTGTAATAATGATAAGTGTACAAAAGGGCCGCAGTCATCTCTTCTTACAGGTAGAGTATTGACAGTGGATGATGATCAGTGGAACCACATCTGATTTTCCATATCCTTCTATTTGGCAGGGCAATTGAAATCCTTCTATTTGGGCCCATTTGATTGCATGGAACCCACTACATAGGAGCCTCCCATCAGTTCTATTTGGGCCCATTGGATTGCATGGAACCCACTGCAGTCATCTCTTCTTACAGGTAGAGTATTGACTCTCAAAAAACTAATTAAGAACAAATGCTTTGCTTCAGAACCAGGATGTTGTAGCAATCTTGTAGGCCGATTTCTCTATATCGATTCATCAAAGAAGGACACCGATGATTGGCCTCAACAACTCTCTCGTGGAGGTTTTTTAAGTAAAATTGAGGTTGGTTTGTGTAAGTAAAATAAATATATGGTCAATTTATACTTTAAGGCCAAGATTTCTTGGGTTTCAGTGGAACCGCATCTGATTTTCCATATCCTTCTATTTGGCAGGGCAATTGGAATCCTTCTATTTGGGCCCATTTGATTGCATGGAACCCACTGCATAGGACCCTCCCATCACTTCTATTTGGGCCCATTGGATTGTATAGAATCTACTACATAGGACCCTCCCATCACTTCTATTTGGGCCCATTGGATTGCATGGAACCCACTACATAGGACCCTCCCATCACTTCTATTTGGCAGGGCAATTGGAATCCTTCTATTTGGGCCCATTTGATTGCATGGAACCCATTACATAGGACCC
>NW_027115275.1:676240-678391 GCF_000696795.3 Halyomorpha halys | reverse complement strand
CTCCCATCACTTCTATTTGGCAGGGCAATTGGAATCCTTCTATTTTGGGCCCATTTGATTGCATGGAACCCACTGCATAGGACTCTCCCATCACTTCTATTTGGCAGGGCAATTGGAATCCTTCTATTTGGGCCCATTGTATTGCATGGAACCCACTACATATGACCCTCCCATCACTAACTGGTTTAACTTCTCTCGGTACTGCAATACGATTTTGAGTCTACTAATATCTGAGCTTGGATAGCTGCTTGATTGTCTATTCTCAGTTTAATTCCGTCAATCTGAAGCTCTACGTCCTTCTTCATCACGAATACTTCTTTCACCTAGTTTCTTGATATACTGATTTGGTAAGCAAGAAATATTCGCAATATACTTCAGGACCTCCTGGATTAGTTCTGGTACCAGCGGTTAAACTACAATGTGTCTTGAGGATAAAAAAAGATCAATCGTTTCAAAACTTACCTCCATGCGTTGCCTTTTAATTGTCTTAGTCATAATAATCGATAGTTAAAAGTGGGTTCAACATTCATAAGCCAATATATCACTCTTGAACGTTCTCAAAGAAAATACAATATTTTGTACACCGTTATTGTATAAGAGCTATGTATCCCAAAATAATGTAACCTGAAAAATTCCTGAGATTCTCTGATCGTAAACCCAAATATTTTTCAGTTTAAGTGTACAGTCTTTTGCCCCATTATGGGTATATTTAACTATTATATCTGCCTTGATGTGCATTCTGTTCTCAGACTTTGAGACATCATCAATGCCAACACTACTTAAAATGTTTTTTAATCGGGAGATCAACCCATATATTTAAATACATATTAAACAATTTCATAGAAAATAATCTCATGTTATATTATTTTAGATTTAATTAACCTTCCAGAACAAAATAGTCAGAATACATACGACATCGCATCATTCTGAAAGGTTCTCTACCACTTGTATCCCCGGTCAAATCTGTTGTTCAAGTTTAAAGTTCTGTTTCCAGAACAAGACAATCCACCGCTACTGTTAGTCACCTTGACTATACTAAGACTGTATAACCTGGACTACTGGAACTCCATCAGTTCTGCAGGAAGTTATAATTGGCTATTAAAAGAGGGTCTAACAGACTCCAGGATCATCTGCGAAACTTGAACATCAGACTGACACTGCTCGTACCGCGTGCATTATTACCTCAGAGGTTCATTGAAAAAGTGCGGCTCACAAGTTAGCAATTACCGCCCCACTCTACCTTACAAGACTGCGACTAAGAGATGCAATTTATCCCAAGAGCTCCTGTCATATTGGCAACGACCATAAACGAGCTTTATTCTCGCCTCTTTGGCGTCTAACGGTGACAGAACATTGTAAAGAAAATAAAAATAATTGGACGATTAGGGATGCACCGGTGCCATTAAACTTGGAGAAATGATGGTACGACTTGAAATTACTTTGTAAATGCGCTTTAAATAAAGTGGAACAGGAGAATGAATCGCGGAAATTGAGAGAAGCAAATCCATTTTGCATATTGCGAAAAATTAAAAGTCGAGGTTTGTTATTATTATTTTTTTATTGCCCTAGAATTGTTGTTGAGCCTTTTCTCGTTTGCCCTCTTCTTTTCTTAATCTAATCCGTTTTGCTTCACTCAGTTTCTAGCCTCCATGTCTCAGACGAATCTGAAACCTGTTACTCGTCACAACTGTAATCATTTGAATATATCTCGTGTTCTTAAAGACACTAAAGCAATACACATGTCTAATATAAGTTACTTGGAGCAACAACAACCGTTGTAGAGATTTGAAATTCTTTTTTTTTTTTTTTTTTTTTTATTTATTTATTGATATTTACAACTGTATAAAAATACAAGTAAATTTGATCATAATGACATGAAGTTAGGTGTGGCCAAGGAAGGTCTCCTTACCAAAACGTTGAATCACAGATAATGTAAAAATAAACAAATTAGCTGCCACATACGGACTAAACCTCCCAAACTTTATAAATTGGCCATACCCACAGTGCTACCCAATTTCAATATTATATTATATCATTCAATTTAAATTAATGAATCAGAGAATCACTTTTAAATTAAAATAGAACATAAAAAAATTGAAAGTCATAATCAAGTTTAAAAAATAAATAGTTATCTAATATTTAAACAGTTTT
>NW_027115275.1:655088-676129 GCF_000696795.3 Halyomorpha halys | reverse complement strand
AAGTAAAATATCTAAAAATAACTATAATGTTAATATGATATTAAATATAAGTAGAAATTTAATTGTGAATTTTTAGACAAGTACAGGAAAAATGTATGACTAATAAAAAAAATCTTGGAGTTGTATTCAGAATTGTAGTATATCCATTAAATATATTAAGGAAAAAAATAATAAAAAACTTTATTAATCGATTTAAAGTAGTTAACTAACCTTGTATATAGTAAAATATATTTTAAATTACTTTGTTATTCATTTTTAAATTATTTGTATAAATTTAATGTACATATGTATAAACATTAAAAAAAACTGTTGATTGTAAACTATTTTTATTTTAAAAAAACAACAGAACTGGATAGTAGAAAAACGTCTAGCAAAGCCCAAAGCGTTGTTCTGATTTGCGGAAAAAATAAAGAACTGGAGAAAAATGGTTGTTTATTTCAGGAATAAATAAATACCGTAAAAAACCAACAAACGCCGTTTTGAACTATTAAGTGTAACCATATAACTTATAATTAAAGTAAAAAAAATAATTAGGAAATTGCATGGGATGAATTTTTTTATATAGTTTCAAGAAATGTACTCACAAGCATCGACTGACTGAGTTATAAAAAACGAAATTCTAAATCTAAGTTTTATTTCATTTCTGATGCAGGATGCATGTCACGTAATGCAATTTTTTTGCAAGCCCACCGCCGAGCCCAGCTTGAAGGGACCCCTTTCATCCTAGGCAATATTTCGCAACCGTCCGAGATCGCATCGTCAACTTTTTTTCAGGCGCGGTTCGATTAGGAGTTCACTGACCCCGGGCTGTTTGGCTTCTGTTGAGGTAGGCCTGCCTCCATCTGCACGAGCTGATATAAACACAGTCGCTAGCTTGTTGTCAGTCCTATCTGTAAACACATCCCCAGTTTGCAAAGGATCAACGGAAAAATATGACTAACACTGCGTCAGGAAGCTGAAGCGAAACAAAATATTTACCCAAAATAGCTGATAAACAAGGAAAGGAAAGGCTTTAGTTCTGAGCAATAAAAATCAAAGATTAGTGATATTGCACGCATCTGCTAGATTTCTTTGCTTCGCAACTTTGTTAGAGAGGCTGAAATTCGTAAATATTTTATTTTATTTATAACATATTTACATTTTTGTTGCTATAAAATTGCAATAACTGTAAAAGAGTAACAAATATCCATGAAGTATATGGTTGAACAATAATAATCTTATGGAGTATTGTAATAGGTACGAATGTATATATATTTTATTGTTACTAAATTTAATTTTCGAACATATTATTTTGTTATTATTTAACCAGTTTTTTTAAATTATATGTATTTTAAGATAGATTTATATTCTTGTTTATACATATAATAATTGAATTTTTTTTCAATGTTAACTTTATATATTTTACTATTATTATTATTTGTTTCTTTTCTGCTTCTTTTTTTTTCATATATACTATTTGAATGAATACGATGCTTACTAATAAAATAAAACGCTAATCAAAGTTTATTTTGTGTCTAAATTAGCAAAATTATAAACCCAACATAGATTTCGTTCATAAAATAAAAAAATTTATATGTAAAATGAAAATAGCGCTATGCTAAATTTAGGATACATTTAATTAAAATCTATATGGGTGGATAAAAATTTAGTAAATATATTTTTATTTCCATCGTAGTACCGTCGAAGTTGGTTATTTAGCACGAGACTTTATGATTTTATGCTTGATATTCTTCTGAGTTTTTCATAACTTATACACCTTACTTTCATACCTTATATAAAGAAAAAATATGAACAAAAAAAATGAAAATGATAACAATAATACTCAAAAAATTGAAATAATAAAATTAAATTAAATAAATAATAAAAAAAATACAATTTAGTATATAAATCAATATAATGAAAACTGATTAAATAATAGAAAAACAATTTAAATATATCTGATAAAGAATATTAAATTTAAAAACCTAATAAATACATATTCGTATATATGACATTATCCTTGGAAAATCAGAACCAGGCTTTGCCACCTTCGTATGGATTGCAAAGCAGGTCTCCAAGAGATCCCACCGCATCTCTACCAGCTGCTTTTCTGGTTTACCTACATACAGGTGTTCAAAAAATTTTGAAATTTTCGATACCTCAGGTTCCTTAGAGTACAAATGAAAGAAAAATCTTCATTTTTCCACTGTACTTTGTAGTCACAAATCCGGAAATATATCTTTTTGTGTTCTTACCAACACAAAAGTTTCGACGTCACTAAAGAAATATTATTCTTTAAGGAGTGATGTAACGAACTTCGACGGTATTACGCTTTTTAAGAGCTAGGTATATTAAAAATATCTACATTACACCAAATTCTATCAGCCTAGAGACTGCTACTTCAAACAGAATACTTTAAATATATATTTTTTTCTTTTTGACAGATGTGCTACTATTAAAAAAGCAGCAACATGTAAAAAAAAGTCTTTTATTGATGTAGTGGAGGTTTTGAAAATAAATAAAACCACAAAAATTTAATATATAAAAATAAATAAAAAATATAAATTAAAAGTTCAATGTAAGGAAAGGAACAAATTCATTCGAAATCCGAATTTAAAACATAATTATTTTATAGATATAGTAAGAGTATGACCCCAGCAGAAAACAGCCTACGAAATCAGTCAAGCCCATAACCACTTGTCTACAACTTTTAGAAATCGGCGTAAAATTGGTAAATGCTGATTTACAAGTGTTATCCAACCGGTAAAAGCTTTTCAAACTTTCTAATGAATCCCATTTTCGAAAGATTTACTGAAATGGTCATGAAAAAAAAAATTAATTAAAATAAATATTTTTTTAAAGTAAGAATTTTTTTTTCTCAAGAAACCTGAACATTATTCAAATATAAATTCATTTAATATTCGTTACCTTTATTATATAAAATGGATATCCCGTCGGATATAACGAAGTATCAATTATAATAACTATCAAACCGAACCCGTGATTTTCAGAGCCTAATTATTATAACAACTAATATTATTATAATTATTATAACAACATCCACGATTATAACAACTAATTATAAAATAAAACTATTATTATTCTATTGGAAGAAGATAGTTGACCGTATGAAGTAGATTGTAGGAAGACAGTCCGTTGACATCTTCGTTTCAATCTGACCGCACTGCAACGTGGAGCGAAACCTTGGTTAACAATAAATAGTTTTCTTTTACTATTTTGATATCTTTATTGACCGCCACCCGGACTATCTTCCGACAAAATATTACTATTCTATTGCTTGGTAGCAATTATTGATTTTAAAAAGTGATTGGTTATAACGAAAATCGTCTATCATAACGAATTTACCTTGTCTAAAGAGGTCAGTATAAACGATATCCAGTCTAATATTTATAATTTTAATTGTATTATTACTATTTGAATAATGATGTATTTTTAATTGCTTCTTTCGACTTGTTTATTGACTATTGATAATGTTTTTATATTTAATTTTTAAAAAACTCAACATTTTATTAAAAGGAAGATATATTTTATTTTTAGCTATTATTTTATATCATTCATTAGTTATGTCAGTATATAAAAATTTATCGTTTTAAATTATGTAAATGATAAAGACGTGCTCGGGAATTTATTTAATTAAAGTGGTTATAAAAATACAATATTTATTTGTTCTATACTTCTTGTTTTGTAATCTTCTTACTTTATTATCTATATTATTTAAAAGTATTGTAACACAATCACTAATAACTCATTACTGTCAATATTAAGACCATTAAAAGTGGAATATCCGTAGCCCACTATGAGGTTGTTTAAAAAAAATCGGGAATAATTTTGGGTTTTAGCCGCTTGAAAATCAACAAATAAAGATGTATTTTACTTTATTTGAAGAAAATTTGATGTAGTTCACTATACTGTACTTTAGAATTAACTAGCTTAAAATAGTGTTTTAGTAATTACTTTTATATGTTTAGTTAGTTTAATCTTTATACAGTTTCTCCCTCATAAATTTTTTGAATTTTGATTTGGTTTTCGTTGCGTTATTATTGGCTTCTAATACATGTTTTTTAATATGTGTGGTTAATTTGCCAACTACCTTCAGTTTTTCTCCAACGCATTTAACTCTAGGAGCATTATCTAATAGAATACATTTTTTTTTAATGGATTCTAGTAGTAAATCGAATTTTAAGACTAATTCATCTCGAGTGATTATTTGATCAGACACGTCCAGGTACTCGAATCATCAAAAATCGAAAATAGTTTTTTTACGATTCTCAAGCAAATGATACGAAAAATCAAAAACCCCAAAGAACAATATTGTTTCAGAATTCAATTTTTCGTAAAGATTCGTCGTCATAATTTATGTTTTATCATCATGACATTAGTTAATGCCTCCTCGTCCGCTTTAGGGAACTTAAAGATGATTGATTTGCATAGGTGATTGAATTCTAACAAGATTTTGTTCGATTTTGATTTTCCTTGTCGATTGCCCACGAGACGTTAAAGTCTTTAAAAAAAAATTATTTTTTGGAAATTGATGCCTTCAAGACGCGTCATATCATAATAGTGACCCACAAGTATTGGGATTTACTACTAGAATCAGTAAAAAAAAAAAATTATTCCATTCGAATGGAAGGTTAGAAAATTAACAAAAATAGATATACCAAATGCCATAGTTACGACCTAGGGGATATATAGAATAGAATTGTTTAAAGAGTAGCGAAATAAAAATTTATATAAAATAAAAAGAAACAAGAAACCTATTCTAAATTGGTTTGGAAGGAAAGTAAAATGGGCATAGACAAAAACAAACGGAATTATTGGAGCGTGAGAAGGAGCATTGTGGTCCCATCAATCCATCCCAATTCTAGGACAGGCCATCACTCCTCCAATAGCACCTATATAAATTCGCTCTTCAATGACTTAAAAAGTTCCATGCAGTTTTTTTTCCTTTCAGGTTTGTTGCTGCTTCTCTTGAATCTGTCTCCGATTTCGGTAATAAGATTAATGTGATAGAATACTTACTTTTAAAAAATAATACAATAATTATCATACCTTGGATCATAGTAACCACAGTAAATTTTCCTTGTTTCCGAGTTTTGTAAACAGGAATTTTCACTTTTAAAATTGATGCGCTACCTGTGCGGCTTTACCTTGAGAATAATTACCCAGTAATTAAGCCTGGGCCAGGGTATTCAACTTGAGAAAGGCAAAAATAGGCGGAGGTAACATTTATTGGCAGTTTTCTTCGCCAGTAGTCAATTTCAGATTAGCCCTGTCTGGATAAGAAAAAAAATAATCTCATCAATTTAGTGATTCGTTCCCAAGTCGATTATTATTCCAGCCCCAGAAATCTCTTGAAATAACCCGCAATCAATTAAAACCTTTCAAACAGGTTGTTTTTTTTCTGTAATGAAATAGGGGAATGTCCTACTCAAATCTATACAGAGTGGACTATAAGGATGAGATATCCAATTCAAAATATAACTGTCGATAAAAAAAAAAAATATCTTTTTGTAATTTTGGCGTGCATTTAACAATTATCCAAAAGACTTAGGTAATCCGAGCTGCAATCACATAGTGCAAGAATTCACATCATCACAAGAAAATCATATTGATTTTTTTTTCTGTATTTTATATTAATGTTATTTTTTTCCTTTGGTATAACATCCATGAATAAACGAAATTAGGTGGCTATGATAAAAACAGACAAATTCTTTGTTTGACGGACAGAAATTCTTGTAATGGTTGGGTATTTGCAGATTGATAATAATGTCGATTTCATATTGCTCTTCTTCTTATGTACATACTTCACTCTACCTCTATTTTAAAATTTGAAGTGAACAACAACAAAAGCGTCTCAGCAGAAAAAATAATGTCGACATTAATTAAATAATATGTTGATAGTTATATAAAACAGGGTTACTAACGAAAACACATTATTAGCCTCCAAGAAAGGAATGGTTTTTCAGGTTTTAATGAAGTTTTGAGTTCGCACATGCACTTGGTAGTAACTGAGGATCATCAAAACCGAATATAACACAATTTTTCTGACTACTCTAGAAGAAGAAATTTCAATTTTCATTTATATATAACTATAAATACCTATTGGTTTTCCCTATTTACGACAATGCAGAGTATGTTGTATGACAATGCAGAGATTATACTCTTTCCAGAGATTATACCTTTTTAATTATTTTTTTCGTATTATTATAATTTATAATTAATATTATACTATTCCATTATATATTTTAGTATTAAAATTAGGACCATAACACTAAAAATGATTAGAGTGAGTCTTGCCTCCCTCACCCACCACCTAATAAAATGGCTTTCTTATCTTCCTAGTCATTTCTGACATACGAGATATCACCCTATTTCTAACTCCATGAGGTCAAGTTTTCTTTTCGTGGAACCACCCCAGAAATAAAGGTCGACTCTCCAGGCCGGATTCGAACTGGTCCCACTCCAGTTCTCAGGCTGCAAAGACATACGCCTCAATTCCCTGAGTTACAGATGGTCCGGGGCCTTTCATATCTAACTCTGAGTAGTTGGTGAAACAAACCGTTGCTAAAATGGTTCCCATGGTGCAATCAAAGGCTTTCCATAGTTCAATAACAATTAGTTCCTTTTGGGATGAATTCGGTGATGTCCTTCCCAATGACTCACTCGGGTTTGAGTACAATGCCGAATTGTTCCAGAAGCACGGACTAGAGCCTCTTAGGGTTAGGAGGCGGACTAGAACCTATATGTATTTCTCTAAGGACACCGTCTATTAATAACATCTCCAGACAGCTATTTGGCATCCTAGAAGAACGTAACACAGTTCTTAAGGGAAGAGGGGTCTCATGAAGCCGGAGGAAGGAAAAGGCACAGTGTGGTTTTCCAGCATGAGTGGTAACCCATTTTGGGTGGTTACTCATCCAAGTACTGAGCACGCTCGATGATGCTTAACATTGATTACCAATTGCAAGCACTCTAGCTTACTCAGCAACATCGGCCGATATATATGTATATAGCATAATTATATATATATATATTTTTCTAATTTTATAGAAATTAATTCTTAATTTTAAAATGATTTAAATAACAGATTCTGCGATCCCCCCCCCCCGTCTTATAATTGATAGGTAAATCAATGTTTATTTTAGAACATTTAACATCACCTTTCGGCTTGTTATCTGGTTTCTGTATTAGTTCGTTGACAGGAACATGACATCTATAAAATTCGACATATGAAGCCCTCAATATTAGCATCCATCGAAATATATCAAGACAAATTAAATTTTCTAAAACACACCACCATAGCATATAGGAAAGGGTGAGACAATAAGCGATGTCACTTTGTATAAATAACTGATACATAACACATAAACCGGTTATAGAATTAATGAGACAGCTTACGTCTGATCCGAAACTGGCCGACAGTTTTGTCATCGCCTAATGAAATTAAATCGAGTCTAATTGTAGTGTAGTGGAACCGTGTGGGGTCGATCTATCGATTTGTGTGACATTATCTCGAGAGAGGGCTTACAGTGTGATCGAGATATCAGAGAAAAAGCTGCAACATAAAAGTAATAGCTTGGATCCATGTGGCAAATGCGTGGTGTACTCAGAGCTTAATGTAGAATATATCAGTTTTCTTTCATGGTAAGTTGTAATAAAACCGTATACAGTACCAGTAACAATTGGGTCCTTCCATATCAAATCACCAGAGGACTGAACTTTCATGTCTAAGACTTTTATTATTTTTTGAGTAGTAGTAACAACAACAAATAGCATCACAAACGTACTTTTTCATAGCAAAAATTGTAAAAATGATTCATTAAAATGTGTAATTACTTAACATTGTACAAAATTAGTGCTTTTTTTAGTATCAATTCTTCAAAATTGTGGAAATAGATAAATACTAAACTTGGTGATGTTTTAGATCACAAAACAGCTTCTAGATCTAAAACCTTGATTTTTTTTCTATACTGGAATAACTTTTAAATGAGTCATCAGAAAATGTATAGTGAACAAAATATGATTACTTTTTTTTTGGAAGGGGGGGGGGAGAGAAGAGCACACTATTTTAATAGTTATGTTCTTCCAGAATTTATTTAGTTTCAATAAATAAAACGAAACCAAATCACTAATTACAATTACACAGTTTTCACTTAGGTCAAGTACATTTTTTTAATTTTTAATCATGCATGATGCCTCTATTATTCCTAATTTAGAGAGTGTAATGTACAAAAAAAACTTTATTTTAATTATCTGTTTGTATTTTTATTGAATATGTCATATATCTTTTTAATATATTTTAATAATAATAATATTTTTTATTTATTCTGGGACTGATCCCTTTAGTATAATATAACAGGCGTCAAAATTAGGCTTTAGAACCTTGGAATAAAATAAAAAAATTTTAAAATAAATTTGAACTTATAACCCATCGTAAAGTATAGTTATAATAATAAATTTGAAAATATAAAAAAAAAATAAAAAACAATAATAATCAGAATATATAAAATAGAAAGTGAACAAATACAATAAAACGATATATCATATCATGAATCATTAGGGGACTAACTTCTAATAAAAAAAAAACAAAGAATTAAATACAAGTAAACTAAAAATAATTATCAAAAATGTACAATTACTGTTGATATACATATTTACAAGATTAAACAAAAATAATAATTATCGAATACATATGATAAATTAACAATTAAACCAACAAAAAACGTTATAAAAAATAAATAAATCCTCTATAAAATCATAAATTCTAAGATTTTGTATATATCATATAAAATGAAATAAAGGAAAACGAATGAATTAATAATATACTTGTTTAATGATAACATAATATATACATGTTTATTGATATTAAACACATCCAATAATATTAATTTTTATCAACTGTATCTCTGCAACTTTGAATTGTAATTCTTCTTTCTTTAATTTTAATTGTTAATTATACTGCTTGATTTTTTTTTCTTTTTAACTACTACTCATTCTAATTGGAAAGTTGATAGATTCTTATTGTGGACTTGTAATTATAAATAATATTTTATAACTGTATTCGTTTGGGTACTGTTCTAGGTATTAAAATATCAATTAGAATTTAGGTACTGTTCTAGGTATTAAACTATCAATTAGAATTTAGGTACTGTTCTAGGTATTAAACTATCAAATAGAATTTTTTTCAAATGTTCTAGTAAACTACCTTGAAGTGACAACGTCTTATTAATTTGTCCATGAATCCTGAACCTACAATGCCAGAATAAATAACTATCTCCCACAGCCAACAACTGGATTCAAACCAGGATCCTTGGAGTTAGTATTACAGTGCATTACACACTGAGCTGCCCCGCTCACTTTTAATAATTAAAATTCAATTATAAATTATTAAGTTAAATATCGTTAAATGTAGAAAATCAATGTAGATAATATTTAATCGTTAAATTAAATAATTAAAGTAAAGAAATACTTTAATTGAAGTAGGCAGACTGTCAAATTAAAACCTATAAAAGGTCTTATTATCAAAGCTTCTTATACAAATCCAACTGTTATTACGGGAATTTCATTTGGAAGTTGCAACTTGTCAATTAACCAATAATTGAATTCTCGTTCTTCTCAAAAGCTCAAATTAAAAGTTCACCAACCTCCTTCCACGCGTTCAGCTGCCATTTATTTTACGATTTCTATATTATTCTCAGTCTAATTGCCTTTCTAATCACTAAATAAGTGCTAAATGTAATTAGGTCAGAAAATAAAGCTATAATATGACGTTCTTGGAAAAATAGGGAATTTTTTCTTTGATATTTTAAATATTTTACAGATGACAGGTATCACTACCTTTTTTGCATAGTACATTTTTCAATTGTTTTGAAATAACGACATTGCATGAGTTTTCAGGAGTTTAAAATTGTTTTGTACAGTGAAAATTATGAATGAAAAATCATTTAAATCAATTTTGTTTCAGATTTATAAGTTGATAACGATGTCTTCAACTATCAATAACTCAAATTAACATTTTTCTTATGAAACCTAGATGTTAAATTCAATTCCTTCCAAGAAAAAAATAGTTAAAAATAACACTATGAGTAAATTGTCAAAAATAAAATTTTGTCAATAAGAGTTGATTAATAATAATAATAAAATGTTAATTTTATTCATGACAACTTATAGTTTTTTTATTTATATTTAATGCTTGTTCAGTTCTGCCTATAACAGAACTCCTCGGATCAATGGTACACATAAAAATGGCGGCTATCCAAACATATTGACAAATGTAATTTTTTTTTTTTATTTATTGATATTTACAACTGTATAAAAAATACAAGTAAATTTGATCATAATGACATAATGATATGATACAGGATGTAGAGAAACTACCCAGTAGTAGAACTCTAAAAACAGTTTACAATATAAGGTCATGAGGCCATCTTCTTTTCAGGCGCCTCGGAGGATTGCCAGGAATGGAAGAGAAAGCAAGGTTAGAAACTAGTGGGTTTGGGTGGTTAGGGAGTTATGTAATATTTTTAAAAAAAAAGTCAAAGTGCTGTCATTAATTTTGTAAACATTTATAAAAAATAACCAGAAAAAAAGGTAAAATTAAACATAATAAATAAACTTTGCAACTGGTTTTGTGTAAAACGAATAATTTGTTTATTTCATATAGATTAAATAAAATTTACTAATAACAATTTGATAATTACCATTTTGACCGCTTTACGTTTTGAGTACAATCGTTTTCTCGTGCTCTATTCAGCTAGTTTTCATTATATAATTGCTCTGTTCAGTATAATTAGTACAAATAATTAATAGAAATAAAATATTATAATTTGTATATATAATAATAATTAACTAGAGTTTACCAGAAATCTCTGCCTACAACTCCCTGATGAAGACCTGAAAATCAGGTCGAAACGTCGGCATAAATAAATATTTTTGTTTATTTATGTTGTTTTTTGCTGACCGCACCCCCGACCATCTTCTCCAATCACTAATCTACCGTCAACTATCTACGTCCCATAATAATAATTAAAATATTATAATTTGAACTTTTTTTCAAATTTGGCTGTGATAGTCACCTTAATGTCTAATTTTATAAACTTTTACAAAGGATCTACACTATGTTCTGTCAAGCACGTATTTTAGGTTTGACTAAGTAACAACAGAAAAAAATTGCGCTAATTACGTTTCAAACTCAAAATGTGGAACTTGTTTCTACAAAAGTAAACTTTATTAATATAATTGAAGGTTTTGATTATCATTTGATGTATAGAATCAAAATTTGATCATAACAAAGGCTACAAAAAATTTTGTTTATTTGTGTTATATTTAGGTCGGATATCTGGAAGTGTTTTTTTTTTTTTAAAGTAATGTAAAATTCTAAATATCTCAGTGGTTAAGAACCAGTCTTACCAATTTGATGTCTATTGGTGGTGCCGGTTCGAATCCGGCCTGGGACGTTGATTTTTTTCATTGAGTGGCGGTCCCACAAACTTTGACCCCCAACCATGGTTAGGCACTATAGGACTCCAATGGGAGTCTTGGCCGAAAAAAAAAAATTCTAAACATAATATATGCATTATCATACAAATCATTGACACATTTGATCAACTTATAGGATCATTTGATAAGGAAACATGCTATTTTTTAATCTACAGTATCGATACAATTGATATCATCGAAACTAATGATATCCAGAGCTATCAAACTACCGCCTAATTTTAAGTCTATTGAAGATACTGATTCTTTTTTTTTTTTTTTTAATACGTTTCCGAAAATAACCTCGCTCCATATGCTCATATGGCCCACTAAGAGAAGGATATCCTGTGGTCTGGAGAAGAGAAAGTGTCCAAAATAGCGGGGCTAGTGACCGGAGCAAGGACACATTGATTGGGCGGTCGTCGAACCCGGGAATTGAGGCAGGTCAGTTCGCCCGTATCATGAATCATTGACCAGTTCTCTCTCTCTCTAGCTCTGTTCCCAAAACAAAAAGTTTGGTAATGCCCTTAACTCAGTCTATAATGTGATGTATTCTACGGGCTCTCACGGAATTGTATAATGGATTCTGACGTTTGACTGATTGACAACATTAGTTTGTAAGCATCCTGATTTAGTCAAAGATTTAACAAACGGTTATTTTAATTCTAAAAACAATTACAGTTAAACGTTATTATTTTTTATTTTTTTAATATTTTCAATCACGTAAATATACTACAGATTTTGTTTTATTTTTGTTTACTACCTACTTGGCCATTTCTTGCATATGGGGATAGGAAGAGCGTTTCCCCGTAATATAACATAAGAGCGTTAGCATTTGAAGAATTATACTCCAGACTTCTAATAAGTTAGGCAATTAGGTCAAAATCTTATATTCCCTAATAAATTAAATAAGTAATTGCAGTTTCTTAAACATTTTTGTTTTAGAGCTGAATGTCCGCAAGACACTTAGATTATTCAACGGTGAAAAAAAATATTATTTTTTTCTGTGAAAATCCAGTTTTGACTTATTACTGCTTATGTCATACTTAGGTCAGTAACTCAAATTAAAAAAAATAAATAATTTCTCCTCATCGGATATGTTAGGTGATTCGATTTTAAATAAAGTAAATTTGAAGTAAGATCATAATGGCTCATAATCATAATAATACATGATACATCCATGTAGAGGTCTTGAGCCCATCTTCTTTTCAGGCGCCACGCAGGATTGTCAGGAATGGAATAGAAAGCAAGGGTTGAAACTAATGAGTTTGAGTGGTTAGGGAGTTTATCCCTATCCTTATTTTATCCACTGAAAAATAAATGTTGATAAGTCGGAGAACTTTAACTAATGTTAAGTTTGAAATGTTAGGAAAAATCTGAAACATTGCATATTTTGGACTTGGTCTAGGTTTTATATACTAATAATAATAATTTAATTATTTAAGAATATTAATCCATACCCCTAATAAATAATTTAAAAATATATTTATTGAATATATAGAAGTAATCATGTTAATTATTACTCCTTCGATTTCTGAAGAGACACTAGACGAAAAAAAATCTTTGACTAAAGCTAGATCCACTTAACCTAAAACTACCCAAGAGGTATCTATAAGCATCGAGGCACGATAACAAGATGAAAAGTGCATCCCTTCTGCATCTGCTGCAATTGGTAACGACTACCTGCGCGGATCTCGGAATTGAATGTTTGTTTTGAGCAAAGGCAAAACTTTCGACCAAAATACAGACCGTTCTGACCTGAACGGATAATGATATAGGATTTACTGGAGGGAATCGGTTCTCGGCTCTCTGACAATTGGTAGTTCGTGCAGGACGGGAATCAGTCGAGGGCAGCTCTTCTCGAGATGAAGAGAGCTATGATGGTGGAGTCAGGGGTCGCGATTGGGAACCCCAATCAAAAAGAGAATTACATTAGGCAATGCAACATCTATTATATCCATTCTGTTTTCTTAATTCAAAATCATTACCTAAAATGATTGGTTCATTTTCCAGTTTTCAAGGAAAGGGTCCATTTTTCATTCATAAGTAATAGTCATTATTGAAAAAATAAGTTCTTGTAATGTAATGTTTCTATGCCAATGTAGATTATAAAATTATTATGTACACAGGAGATGGACAGCATGTAAATTTGGAGAAGATGGTCAGGGTTTTGGTCAAGAAGAAAAAAATAGTTTTCAACTGTTTATTTATTGCCGACGTTTTGACCCACAATGTTGGCATCAGGTGTGATGTGAAGGATAAACTATTTGTAAACAAATGGGCTGGCCTTCTTTCTGGCTTTCTGTAAACTGCCGCGCTAGAAAAACAGAGTTATGAGGAGAAAAAGGATGAACAGGAATCTGGTGTTGAGAGTGGATTGTTTCGTGGCCTGAGATGGAGAATGAGCAGTGGGTCTGTTATGAGATTTGGCACGGTAGGATAGATGTTTGAAAGATCTTTTAGAGGATCCCGTGCTTTTTGAATCATATTATACCCATGTACATAGAAGATTTGTATGTAAATTTAAAGGAGATAGTTAGGGCTGTTGTTAATTAGGTTTTCAGTCAGGATGGAAGGATGCTGTTAAGGATGTAGATGAAAACAAAGAGACTAATATAATATCATTAAAAATTCCTTATATTTAGGTTAATAAATGTTTTGTTTTTTTATGAAGTTGATAGCACTAAGTTCAGTATTATACAATATACGTATATTATAATGATACCTAGTCCATAACAGTAAACTCAGTAACTGTATTTCACGTCAGAAAAAAAAAAAATTCATTTTTTTAGGAAAAAACCTTACAACTTCTCATTTCTTAATTTTTAACTGTCCGATGGATAATTGCATATTGAACTAGATAATGAACGGAAGTCCGAAGGAACTTTGGAAATAAGAAATTTTGAGGATTTTTTTTCCTTTAAAGAAAATTTTTAAATAATCACTGTGCAATTATACTTTATTGTTTGGGTAAGGACGACCACAATGTTTGTGTCAATATATTATGTAACCTCTGTTCTAAAGGGACTAAATCCAACAGTAATAAAGCTATTTTTATTCCATTTCAGTAATAAAAATATCAGACCAATACAAGCACCAAGCTCCGAAGAGCTTCTGACGATTCAAATAGTCCCCAGGTATCGTTTGAACATGCTCTGTACATTAATCTTAAATTTGTGCTACTAAGTTCAGAATTTAACATTAAAACGAACGTCTAATAAACTATTTAATAACTTCTAAATATTATAAAGAAATATTCCATAAACTTAAATATAGGTGAACGTTTATATAATATAAGTCAATAAATTTTACATATGTACAATTTAGTATTTATTCTATTTGGAGAAGTAAAAAGTGGTTGAACAGAAGGGATTTGAACGAAGTTATTAGGGTATGAAGTATTATAGAAGGAATAGAGTTCCACTGGGAGGCAGCTCCAGTAAATAATGGCCTGTCAAAACCAGTAGTTTGGTGGGTGGAGGAATAAAGTCAAATGGACAAACGATTTGAAATTCATGTTAGAATTAATAGTTCCGGAATCGTTGGCATGAAACCTCTAGTGCACATACTTCTGAAAGTTTTTGATAGCCAACAGTGATCGTTAAAACAGACCTTAAGTCTATCATGATTTCGGAGGAGAGGGAAGTCCGGATCTAGGAGGTCTTCTTTTATCCAGAGTTTAGTAATTTTTGTTTTCTTGAAATAAATACTGAATATAAATACTGAATGAATTTGTTCAACATAATAATTAGGAAGAAAATTGTGGAAATTTTACATGTTTTCGAAAAAAAGGTTAGTTGGATTAGGTTCAATGTTCGTTGTTTTTTTTCACGATGGAGAACAAAAAATTTGTTTTTCAATAAACATGAAGTAATGCATATCAACGCTTAAATATTTGAAACTAATTAAATTTGACCTCAACAGAATATTATTACTTTTTGGAAAAAGAAAAAAATACTACCATTCTTGGACAATCACAGGATTTTTAATTGTCATAGGAACTTTAGAATATAAATTGAGGCTTTAATTAGTCGCCACTTACTGTTAATATTTCATGCAAAAATAATAATTACTTTTACCATAATTTTCGAAAACATAAAACAGCTAATAAAATAAAGCCCCTTTAAATACACGTTGATTGTGGTCTAGAGAAATTAAGACTAGAGCATAATACCTTTTCAAATTTATTTGGAGTGTGCACATCCTTAGTAGATGATAATAGTTGTGACAAATTGTGAACTGCAATAGCTCAAGATCAGTACACACCCTTTACTCACAAAGAGATTAATGGTTAATGGAGATTAATGATTTGTGACACAGCAATATTGCCAGCAGCCTTTATCTCGGCTCCAAAGACGGCTTTATCTGCTGTGGCAATAACGTGACACTGCAATAATGTCACAATTGAGGAGTTTTAATCTACATTTAAAATAATAATAATGTTGAGGCTGAGATGTTTAGGTTTCTTCAGTCACAGCTGGTGGTTTCTGGAAATGTTTGATAATTTAGGTCAAGGTCCCTTGCATTGAAAATTCATAATGTGTGCAACACTGCATTACGGAACATGCATCTTGAAGAGCATCGAATTGATTTGATGCAATAGCAATGAATTGGGCATGTAAATGTTGCGCTTGATAATACATGAATCCCTCATAAGGTAATTATAATAATACACTTCGTAATTGATCTCAGTGCTCGGCCAAGACGTAGGCGGGAGCATTGTGTCAGATCTAACTTTGCAGATTCATATTTAAACGATCAGCGAATGGAGATAATAAGGCAACTATTATGGATACTGTTGGTATCGAATTCTTAATGCATTTATTGATTATAAAAATGAATTAAGTCTTATTATTTAATTTGAACAAAGTTTTAAATTATAATTTTAAATAAAACCCTTAGTAGCAAAGCTCTTTTACAAGATATTAGAAGTTGTATGTAGAGAAATCTCTGTTTGAGAAAATATAAAAAGTGTTTCAATCTCTGTTTGAAAACGAGAAAAATAATGTTGGGAAAATGTTGAGATTGGGGAGAGGAGGGGAACAACTGAGATAAATTATTTAACACCGAGTAAATTAACTACAGGTTTCCATTCATCTAACCTCATGGTTCCCAACCAGTGAGCTTTGAGGAAGATGGAGGCCATGGTAAGATCCAGAAGTGCATATAATATTCTGAAGATTTATTGTTAGATCTATCTTATAAAATACCCTTAATGTTTACATGCTATCTGAAACTTAGTTCTTCGTAGCCGATTGAGTTGAGGCGTCACCTAAGCAACCTCAAGTCTGTAGCAGCGCCGGTGGGATTATGACCTGAGCTGGTTGAATTTTATTTTGTGGTGGGCCCACAGAATGAAAACTTGACCGACCCTCCGCCCATGGCTAGAAATGCTTGTTTTCTAGCAAATAGACCTATTTGCTAGAAAACAAATAGGTACGTTACATGTAGGATGACTCCTTTGCAGGTAAATGTACTATAAAAGTATGAACGTTGATGACCTCTGGGTTTTACACCCTAAAGCCCCAACGAACAACAATAAAAACTATAAAAGTGACTTAGAAAGGACATTAAAGCTACCTGATTTTTAAATATTTTCCGAGGGGGGCCCCTTAAGCCGGGAGAGGGGACGGACTGCGCTCTTGATTCAATTTCCAGCTTTTTGGTCTGCAGACATCTATTGGTTGGAAACCTCTGATCTTATTTCATATGAAGGGGCTGTGGATACACTCAAAACCATGTTTATGGAGATAAATCGTGAGAATTTTGAGACAGTAGAAGAATAAAAGGATATAAACTCCCGTAAGAAACTTTTCAAACACCAGCTCTATTAAATTACAGATTTTCACTCTCTAACATAATTTATAGGGATTTCAGAAGTATTAACTTTTGGACAGAGCTAAATAAACACCTAGATATCGAATTTAACGTGATTTTAGCAAAAGAGGGACGTTGGAGTTGCTCAAATCCATTGAAGAAGAGAAATGTGAATCAAACATTACTGAAAACACCCAAAAACGTGTATTAGGGGTAATAAAATGGTTATGAAAGGCCCTCTCCCCAATGACGATAATTAAAAAAATGTATAATTTTGGAAAAAATACGAAAGAAGATGGACTTAATGATAGGTATAATGACTGCATTGGATCGACATTTTTCGAAAATGAATAATGATTTTCATTATTGATTTTCTAATAATCAAAGACCCCTTAGCATGTAATATCGATTCTAATTAATCAAGATCAAACACAGTGAGAACTCAGATGGCATAAATATATAATATAGCAAGTGGAGAAATAATAATTAATAAAACCAAGATATACTATACAGGCCTAAGAGTAGTAATTTACTTTATCAGATCGCCTTCCCCTATTATTAAGTTTAATATCTTGTTAATGGCTACTTCTCTTTTAGGGTATGGTTTGATTATTTAGACTTGTCGTCTGTTTCCTCTTTCTTCTTTCCTCAGTCCTCTTTCTTCATCGAATAACCAGTCATAAATACTTTTGTGGCTTCAGTAAGAGTTTTAATAGCCATCGCATAGATACTATCACATCCAATATTCATATTATTTATGTAATTTTTAGAGCGCTTGGTTACTATTATGAGTTGTATTATTTGCTGTTATATTAATAGTTTAGACAAAACTATTATTACAACACTGGCCTAACAATATCAGGTTAATCGGATAAATAAACAAATCATGATATATAAACTAAATTACTTATGTACATGCAGGTAATTTTTATAAATTGTAAAATTAGTGCAGTGAGAGAAAAAAAGAAAGGAACTTTCTCGTATTTGACTATAAATTCATCTCATAAAAAATAAATAATAATAACTAAATTAATTTATTTTTTATCAGACATGTTTTGAATGCAACAAACAAAACCAAACTATTCAAAATGTTGGAAATGGTACCACTGTATTGGATCATTTCAAATAAAATGTTCGTAAATATTATTTCGGAAATTTTATTTTTTTCTTTTGTTTATTTGATAATTATTGATTAGTTTTTTGTGTGCTTTATGCAATAATTATAATACATAATTAGACAGATTGTATTATTCCCAACCCCAAAATATAGGTAGAGATTGCTAGTTAGATTGAAGCGAGCTGTATCTCGCCACGGAACAGAAAAAACTGCTAGTTCATGACTGCAAGCACATTGCTGTCGAGTGCGAGGTTCCATTACCGCCTCAGGGTTCTCAACATTCATTTACAGGTGGTACGAACTATCACTTCCAAAGTATCTCTCTCGACGTGTCCGCCAGTCCGACAAGACTGTACTGAGCTCAGAGCTCAATAAGGGCATTTTGAAACTATTTCCAATCCGTCAATTTTCTTGTTTGCTGTAAAAACCTCTTAATGATTTCATTAAACGAAGACCTACATTTTTTTATTTAAATTTCAACGTATTGTTAATTATAAATTATACATTATTGAAACCATCCATTTGGTTTTTTCATTAATTACAATAGATATAATGTATGAGTGTTCTAAAAACCAAACCAATCAGAACAAACTCTGGAGTCGGAAGACACGCCCAGAGATCATGTTGTCCCTCGCTAGGGCGGTATCCTGACAGAGCGGGAAGATCTGGGCGAAGAGAAGTCGATGACCGCAGTTGTGCAAGAGAGCCGAAAGTGTGCGGGGTCGGAGAAAACCAGCTCTGGCAACACTGTTCTTATGTAACTCTCCCCTGACCTACCTCAAGCTTTCGGGAGTTGCCCGATCCTAAATTTCTTTTTGCCACTCTTTGATATACATGTAAATAAAATAATAATAAAAAGATATTTATGTAAATAATTTTTTGTTCTCTATCACATACAGTATATATACTCAATTACATTATTACATTTTATATGTACATCAGATGATACAATTCAGTTTTAGTAACTAGTAAGATTGTAAGCCTGTTATGTGATAAGGCATAGAAAATTGTAAGGGATATTCCTGAAGAACAAATCGCCAAATAAATTGCTTTTTTCACATTAGTTCAATATTTTCTTGTAACTTTTCCGCAGAAGCACCTTCCTTTTGATTAATTTATTTTTATAAAATATTTATTGGCTATTTTCCTCAACAATTTATTGTTGAAATTATTTTTTTTATTATAAGATATGGTTATGTACTAATCTATACATACTATACATAATATACACTAATCGCTTAACTATCTTACAAAAAAATGTATAGATATATACTATTTTTAACAGCAAGTTAAATATGGTGCGATATGAAACCCTACAAAGATATATTTGTGTAAGACTTGTTTGCTTGGAGAGTTTTCTGTCGAAATAGTACTGCCACTTAAAAGAGAGGCAAAAGTGCAGTATTGCTGTGTCCTATCCACTAGGTTACAGTAAACCCAAGGCTGTTGATATTCAGTTCGAAACATTACAATCAAAGTAGTGTTTAATAAAGACAAAAAAATCTCAGAACAATGTTTTTCTTCCAGTCAATAATACAGTTTATTTATTATTACAGTTATTATTTATTTACACCGGTGCGACAATTTAATCTCAAGGTGTTTACATGTTAAGATGGCATTATCTTCACAGTCATGACGTATACTGTCAACTATTTTATACACGATATAGTGCGACAGTACTGCCATGTACGCTTACTTTGACACCTACTATCATTTCCTACCACCTAAGTAGTGACAGTTGCTGCAATGTCACTGTGAAAATGGGCTTTTATACTGTTTGTTCCGCCTTCACGTTTGTTACGAACTATAATTTCCTGCCGTTGCTATTCATGTAGTTTAATCGTTTTATTTTGGAAATTGTTTTTTCATTAAGAATAAAAATTCGTTTTTCGTACTTTGAAAAAAACCCTGAACTAATACTAAGTTCCATTGAAAACGAAAAATATAATGCTTAATCAAAATTTTTGACTTTCTTTTTTATTTTATTTATCTGAATGTCATAAATTGGAAAAGTAAAATATTAGCTATCCAATAGTCGTGTTAACTTTGCATTTGTATCCACGTAAACGCAGACGATATGGGGAAAAAAGTTCCAAAAAATGAAACCTAAAAATTAAAATTTTGTTATTTTATTAGAAAGTCATTATTTTGTATGGAGTACTTAAAGAAATATTTATCTACCACTCCCTTAAATGAAAAACTCTTCCGTGTAAATGCGCCTTAAAACATCTTAGTACTTGATGTACTCCTTATTAAAATAATAATAATAAATCATAGGACTTATTAATTTTAATTACTGCAATGAAAAATTTATTTATCGTAATAAGTATAATGAAAACAAAACATTAATTTAAATTAGAAGTCCCTTGGCCATCTTCTTTTCAGACGCCTCGGAGGATTAACAGTGATTGTTAAGGATAAGAGATTAAGAACTAATGGGTTAGGATGGGTAAGGAGTTTGGAATGAAAAGACGCATATCTATTTCGGGCCAAATTTGCAACGAAAGGGATTTTAAGATCTTTGTGGATGAGTTTATTTGTGGCGTAATAATTTGGATTGGATATGGGAGGAATTTGATGGTTTGGAGCCCCAGAGCCCAATTCCTTATGTCTAAATTGGTATAATATATAT
>NW_027115275.1:619071-655038 GCF_000696795.3 Halyomorpha halys | reverse complement strand
TGAAAATAAAATACTAAAATTAAATTTTTAAAATGTTCATTAATCGTAATAATTTTGGAAAATTAATATAAAATTACTGAGAAATGATTCTGATATATGGGAATCCTACTGCAACACGTAATAAAGTAAAAGTTTTTTGAATAACTAATACATAAAAAATATATAAAACTTATTAGCCTTAAAAATAATCCATTTTTATAAAAATAATATATAAATAACAAAAAACATACAAAACACAGTAAACTATAAAACTAACACTAAACACTTAAACACACATTACGCAGATATTATACATAGACTTAAAATAAAAACATAAAAATCAGATAAAATAAACAGGTTTATGTGAAAAATAAAAAATCACTACGTTTATAATAAATAAAAAACAGGGAGGTAACCAAAACAGCACACTGGACATGAGATAAGGTCCAAAGAGATAGTAGAAAATGTAGAAAGATAGCTGTGCCACAGAGAAGTGAAGATGCACAAATGGAGGACATGATTTCCCATATGAAATCATGAGGTGACTTTTATTGTATAAAATAAAATATATAAAGTAGAAGATTGGTGTTATATAGTTTTTATTATTGTTATAGGTTTTTATAGTGCATGAATATGGGACAGTGGTCCCGAAACGTTGTACAATTGTTAATGAATAAATAAATAATAATTTATTGAAAATGATGGAAGTAATAAACCTCAAAAAATTTTAAAAGAATTGACTCACCAGACTTCCTATAGAGATAATCCAGATATAAAAATAAGTTTTTAATACTGTTGTCTATCTGTTCATATTCCCTAGTATATTAAAATTCTTCTTTTCCATTATCGTACTATTTTATTTTTCTTAGCTGTGAATGAAGGACTACAACTTAGGCCGAAACGTTAGCTCACAGCGTCTTTCATTAGTGTGTGCTTCGTTTCTTATTCTATCTAAATCCAGAATTATCTTAAATTTATTAATAAATGATTTATCAATAAATGTGTTTGTAAATTTCTTCCATTAAAGTTGAATTGGCTCCATAACAACTTGAATTCATCGACCCCAAGAAAAACATCAGTGTTTCACAATATACTAGCTTTCCTTGTTCGTTTTAGGAACTATTTGAAGGAGACAGCATTTGTCTGATCTAATTCTCCTTTTAAACCCGAACAGTTGGCCCAGTCTACATCAAAGGTTTCTGTTATTTTAAACAGAAACCCTACCGAGCTTTTCGTCACAGCTTAAAAAACTATTTTTATGCGCTACCTTATAACATATTTGCAAGTTTTTGTCATGATGGGGCGAAATTAAACTAGGACTAGTGTATAGCGAGCGCTGAGTTGGTATATTGGGTGAGATTCCTAAAATCCCACGGATTGTAGGAAAGGAATTTTCAATAGTGGTTTTATGTCGAGTCGTAAAGTCACCAAACATCCGAACTGTCCTCATTTCGAATATTCAAATAATACTACGTGGAAGTTGTTTACGCCAACTTTTTATTGTGAGTATTCTGTATAAATTAAACTTAATTTTTTTTTTTCTGCGAATTTTACATGACATTCTTTGAATTAAGATTTATATTTATTCAATATCTCTTAATCCCAATTTACTCTGCTATAAGAAAATGTTAAAAACTAACTCAGACTGTTCAGTGATAATAAGAAAAATAAAATGAATTGTCCCAGCTTTAAGAAAATTTAAATTTATTACATCTCTGTTTAGGAAGATACGGCTACATAGTTGAATCTATATAAAAAAAAAAATTGAAAGAAATTTTCAAACAATAAAAATGCCCCTCCCCCGTTGTGTGGCAGCTAATTTTTAATTTCGATTTAAGTAAATTGATCTTTTTATTTTTTCATTCAATCAGTAACGTCCCTCATTCAGTTTGGTCTTTTGTTCATTCCAGATAAAATTGAAAACCACGCTAAAATTAAAAAAAAACAAAAAAAAAACTGCTAGTAAAATTTGCAGATACGCCGCTTTGGCTTTATACCGACGACATTCAAATTCAAAATTTGTATCTACTACAGCTGATATCGAATCTCAATTAATCACAAGAGGATTTGAAAATAGCTCCAATTTTATTTTCGTATGGTTATTGAACATTGAAACTAGACATTCTGTATTGTATTACACCTTAAAATAATTGAAAAAATATATTAAACATCCTAATTTTCCTAAAGTGTAATTGTTATTAATGAATGATAGAAAGTAATTTTTTTTTATTTCTTTAAAAGTTTTTTGTGCATTCAGATATAAAATAAATAAAACTAACGGATAGATTTATTATCGCACATTGTACAACACTGATGTTATTCTGAGGATCGATGTATTGTAGTTAGAAAACACTTACAAACATATTTATTATAATAAACAAATAATAAGGAACATTAATCATAATTTAATTTTTAGGTACAGAAAGAGTACCTCTTGAAAGTTTGTATACCATCAAAGTCTACCAAATTTTAGTGTTCATTGAAGTATATCCAACCATTTACATAGTTAGGAAAACCATTTACATGGTTTAGCTCCAGCGAAGAAACAGCAGGAAAATTATGATGACGGATTCTTACACAAAATTCAATTCTGAAATAATCTTTTCTTTTTTTTACGTTTGTTCGGTTTTCCGTACCGTTTACGTGTCTATCGACAAAAAAAAATAATAATATATTTTTTGGAGATTTTTTCAAGACCATGCATCGGAGTGGAAAATTATTGATAGAAAACATTTTTAAGTTATAACTTCCATGTCTATGCCTTTAAAATATTTTATTCCATTGAAAATAACAGAGCTAAGTACGCCGCTGGGAAACAGATTACTAAGCCAATTTTACTACTGAATGAATCTTGATTCACAATAACGAAGAACTGCTAAGCTTAATTTTACAACTATCTGAAATCATGAAAAAAAAAATTCTTCAAGAACACCATGAGTATAGTTTTAAGTTCGTGTACTACAACTAACTAATCTGCTATATTAATCAACTGTTAAATTATATATTTATATTGGAAGATTATTGATTGACCGTGTGTATAGATGAATGGAATATGGTCCGGGTGCGGTAAAAAAAAAAAAAACTCAAATAGTAAATAATTATACTATTTTATTGAGCCAACGTTTCGCCCCACGTTGTAGGGCTTCGTCAGGGCTGTTTTGACGGCAGTCAAAGACAAAGTCTATATTCATAAGTATGACAAAGTATATTTATATGTATCCTTTTGTATAATAATAATATGTTTATTGTTTTTTGGAGCAACTTTTATACAAATAGAATTAACAAGTACAGTAAATGACTAACAAAAAGCAAGAATAATAATTAAAAACCATTTACATAAATCAATATTTTACAATACATCTAAGCTAGGCACATTACTTACATTTCTTGATTATAAAAAAAAAAAGTTAACGTTATCAATATATTTAGTAGACAGTGACCCAGAATTAGATTTTAGGTTCTGAGTTGGATATACAAAGAACAAATCAGGATTCGATTCTGAGAGTACTGCCAGGATGTTGTACAAATAATTTATATTAACTAATATTATTTACAACTTGACATAAATTATAGGAATACTCCAATGTCATTCTGTCACAAGCTAGACAAAGCTTCTGTTGGTCCAAATTATATTGGGGTGAACTCACATTAAAACTATTAGTTAGGCTATAATTCTCAGGTAAGATATGTGTCAACTGATCATTAGGTAGCTCTGAAGAGAATGTAACGTAATATTAAATTTTTAGTTCTGGAGTTGGCTAAATATTTTCAAGCCTGTAATTAACATATATTTGAGAGATTTGAGGTTATTGTGTTGAAATCTTCAAGAATTCACGTAATTTTCTTAGTACCGAAAAGAACGGAATGCCATTTTGATAAATTTCAATTACTCAATCGATGGATCAGTCAGTTCGTAGCTCTACCGAGACAGAAGAACAATAAAACTGCACTAGACAATGGAACGCACTCGCTGTTGGCTATTCCAAGTTGCAGCGAAAGCTTCCATTGTTAGCGCACTTTCTAATTCGGATAATTGGAGTCATTACCTCCCGAAGCCAATCCCTCGCCTAATTGACCTCATAAACGTTTGTTAGTGAGCGAAGAGCAACAGTCGGATCCTGGCGAAGGAGCAGGTGGTTCTCGAGCACCTATAGCTCCTATTCCACTCTATCGTATATTCTGCCTTTATTGGCAATATATAATTCCGATGGTATGTGGTATGAGAAATATTCAGAATTTATCGATCAAGGTGCTTAGCTTTATAAAAAAAATAACGTCACAAACAACATAATTATGCTCTCTTAGAAGATAACAATTTACTTGAAAAACAATTGTAAACTCACCCCAATTTTTCTCCTGGTGTATGCAGCATCCTCAACCTGTAAGACAAAAATAAAATTTATTACAATAAAATGATAATCGTCATATTCAATACGGGGAAACATTTCATTAAGAAGTTGGACATTCCTGGTCTAGCACCACAGCTAAATTAAATATTTTTCCAAAAAAAAAATTATATTTTCAAAATAGAAATCTTTATGAGAAACTCTATTCTCATGATTATAATAGAACTACATTAGTGAAATGAGAAGGTTTATATCTTACTTTATTATATATTGAGATCTTAAACAATTCCCAAGATAAGCAATAAATGAGCTAAAGGTAGAAAAGAACTACAGCCCTAAAGAATAATCGAAGATTTTTTTTTTTTTTTTACATTGTAACATTCCATAAAGATTGCACTGAAAAAGCTGTAGTTAGTGAATTTATTTTGAGAAATCTATATCTCAAAAAATATTTGACGTACAGATGTCTTTTAGCACTCATATTGAAGCTAGTTTAATGCACTATAGAGTAGTTAATGACTGTATCTTCGTAGAAGTTGTAGTTTTCATGATATTTGATAAACTAAATTCACAATATGCGAAGATTTATTTATTTATATATTATTAAATAATAAACTTTGTTCCATTTAAATTGATGAGAAGAGGTTTATTTTCTTCATCATCTTTGTAGGCAAGTAGGTCCTCGGATTCAGTCCTTTTGTTTTAAATAAAGATTATTTTTATAATATAAATTAATTTTTTTATTCTTATATATAAAAGTTTAAAGTTATAAAAAAAATGGGAACGATTTCTATTCGAAATTTCTGTTTAATTTTCATAAATTAATTTAATAAAAGAAAGTATTTTATATTTATGTAAGCTATATACCAACTTGTTTTATAATAAGACACTCGAGCTGAATATTTGGTTATCAATCACCAGAAACAGTTCTTAAAAGATTAGAATTTTTCACTAGATTTTTTGTAGTCCGTAATCTCACTCCCAAGATAAGATATTCATGTGGCACATTCAAAGCTCAGTCACTCCCGCTTGATATGCTGTATATTTTGGCAATATATGATTAGCATCATATTAAAAAAATTATATAGAAATAAATATATATTTTATTGCTGTGTATTTTTTTATCATATATTTAAGATTAAATTTTTATTTATTGAGGGAATCGTGAAACTCTTTACAACCAATTTTTTTTATTTACAATAAAAACTTATTTTTAAAATGTTTATCATTATTATTACATTAAATTTTAGTAACGTTTAGCCCTTACTAGTCACTGTTTGTTGCAATTCTTACCTTTTCAGCAATAAATATTTTTTTTTTTACGTGAATCTCATTAAGGTATTGGTGCAATTTGATTTAATGTTTCTAGTTATTTTATATTGAGGTTCCAAACTAGAGGAGGAGGGGGAGGACGAGGGCAGTACCATACCATTCTCTCCTTCAATACAAAAGTTAAGCTTTTAAGTGAGTAATTAGCCACGCCCCTAAAGCTCTGGTTTACTTTAAGTTTTGTAGGAGTCTCGGTCATTTTAATTTAAGATAAAATAGAAGGTAGTCAGTGATTAGTGGGCCGTCTGTAGCCAAGGCAGTTGAGGCGTGGCCTTAAACAACCCCAGAACTGCAGCGGCTCCAATTCCAATCCTGTCTGGAAGGTAGACTTTTATTTCGTGGTGGTCCCACGGAATGAAAATTTGACCCTCTCACTATGGTTATAATAAGGGTTAGGTAGGTAAGGATTAGGTGTAACCTAATCAATAACCTATACAATCTAATAGATAACCTTCCTCCTCCGTACGTCAGAAATGATTTGGAAGGAGTTAATTTAAAAAAAAAATGTAATTGTTCATCATAAGGCCTGCCTTATTGGCTTCATTATTCTAGCAGCTTACCTTCTCCATTAAACTCCTTCCTCACAATATAAATCTTTTATTTCGAAACTCCACTAAATTATAGTTACAGTGATATGATTTTTATTATTATTATTTTTTTTTTTTGGAAATAAACGACTTGTATGTTCATCTGGGTGGTTTTAGCATATATTTTTTTTAATTATCATCAGAAAACTATTGATTAAAAAAGTGATGAAAAAGCTTGGAAACATGATTCACCTCTCTTATTTTAGCCCTTTTCTTTAAAGAATTTGTAAAATTACATTGTCATCCTGAACTGATCAATGAGACGAACTCATTGAATATTTAAACAAAAAAAAATGTTGTAAAAAAAGGATATATGATTCAAAATTTAAATTAATTCCTTTTAGATGAAAAAGTAATACAGAACATGGAATACTTATTTTTTGGATTTAAATAATTTTCGCTCAAATTTGTTCTGACAATGTGCCTATCTCGAAAGCCTTGTTTTATATTTTAGCAGTAAACATTTTTTCGTATCACTTGAAGTATGGCAAATATTTTATTATTGTTTAAAACAAAGTGTTGAGAATAACTTTTTTTTTTCGTTAGTTACGCAAAAGAAGGCAGGCACTCAAAGCTATATTTAATCCGGCGTGACTAAGAGGAGGTGCTCAGTAGAACGTTGCACCCGAAATTGTTTACCGTCTCTGGCTCATTGTTAGTGTTCTAACAGTATGAAATGTTTGGCAAAATTAATAAAGTCCTCATAACGATTACGTCTAGACTATATTTGGAATAGGTCCAATAGAGGATAAATTTAGAGTATAACAAAGTCCCTCTTTAAGATCTCGCGATATATCAACACTATAAAGAAAAATATATTTACAATTTAACTATAATTATATTATTAATTTTGTATATAAAAAAAGTTTTTAACGTATTTAAAAAAAATAAAAAATCATAGTTTTCCAACATAAATTAATAAAGCGGGTTTTGTACTGTGTTAATTGATGTTTCTGGGGCAATTTAGATTACCAGCTCCCGACCCATAAAATAATACAATCATGATTAGTTTATTGAAGACCCCATTTTAAATAATAATAGATTATACCAAGATGTTTTGGTATTAACGTATTAATATTAGAAAAAAATATATAACTGAGGATATAGAGAAGGAAAAGAAATATTTATAGGATGGATTATAAAATTAACTATTATTTAATCATCAATAAAATTCAGCCATACCATTACTGTTTCCTAATGCTATCGAAATAATTTTTGATATACGAATTTTATTTATTTATATTTTTTTATAATACTATGAACAAACATTAAAGATGTTGACTATTTTTTAGGATTAAATAGCAATATTAGACTTTTGAGGATACGTCTTAAGTAATCAGTTCATATGGCAGTGGTAGATAACTGTCGTAATCATTGTCATTTTGTAAACCATGACATTTGCCATTGCCGTGCCATTGTATTGTCGTGACAGTACTGTCGTATTATTAGGATTAGTTTGATGACCTTATAACACTTATATAATACATAGCATATAAACTTGTCTGTTTACTGGTTGTTGAAACCTAATCATCATTTTTCATAATTCATTTAACATGTTTAACTGTTAGTGAGGTTAAGTTCACTTGCCCTACTCTTTTTATTTATTTTTTTTTGTTTTACCCTTACAGGTCATTTCTGACATACTGCGGTTATCCCAGAGGTAATCAACAAGCTCTAACCAGAGTGAAAGGATCAAGTTTTCATTCCATGGGACCGTCATGAAATAAAAGTCAGCCCATCCTAGCCGAAATCGAACTAGAGCTATTGTGGCTTGTGGCTGTTATAGCTATGGACATGTAGTTGCTAAGGTGGCACCTCAACTCTCTTAGCTGCGTCTTCCCCACTGGCTCACCGTTGTCGTTGTACAACTACGACTGATATCTGTCACGTGGAATCTGGTCTAAAAGGTGAGTCAGTATTTAATGTCTATAGTGAGTTAAATAGGGCCCACTTCCTCTCGAATCTAGTGTTTCACTTCACTTGCATGGAGCACTCCTGGTGTACTCTTCCTTTTATTTCTTGTTGATATTCCAGAGGGCGTGCAAGTTATGCTAGTATAAAGAGAATATTACTACGAACTGTAAGTGGTTTAACTGGTGTTTCATAATTTAACTGATCGTTGCGCAAGGTCATGGTTCTTCTACTACGCATATTTACTAATTTTAGATTTATCCATTTGTTCATCTTCGTTATCTAACAAATATTGATTTATTAGTCAATGTTTACTGATTGAGGCAGGTCGTAGTGTTTCCAGGTTTATGTCGCACTTAAACAAGGTATTCTTTTTTTTTTTTATGTGATTAAAAACTTGTTCTTTTATTTACAATTACTATCATCGTTCCTTAGTCGAGAATGTAAATTTTGTGTGAAAATTTACATGCATTAATATGACGTAATATATTGACAATAAGGGGCAACTGTTATTAAAGTGAAGATTAGACAATATCTCAATTAAGACAATAGCAGCCAACTGATAAAGAGGAATTGAGTCAGGTCATGGTGTTCGCCTTGCGGAATTCCTCCTCTTATCTTAGTCGTTTGAATTATTTTAAAATAAAAACACTACTATCGTAGATATGAATATACGACAATATTCATATTTAAAAACGTTATTGGGTTCCATAAAAGTTTTTATTTTATCATTAATTTAATATTGTGTAAAATAATAAAACGTTTTTATTTTATCATTAATTGAATATTGTGTTAAATAATAAAAAGTTTTTATTCTATAATTAATTTAATATTGTGTAAAATAATAAAAAGTTTTTATTTTATCATTAATTGAATATTGTGTTAAATAATAAAGATAGACCATGGATTTTCTTGAAAACTTTTTTTTTGTGCTATTGTTAGCTATAAATTGTAGTTATGCAACATTTTATAAACAATAACAAATATTTTTAAGCTCTAATTAGTTGTTCTATAGCTCGTTTTTATTCCTTTACATGCACTTAATTCTTAGTAGCATGTCAACTACAGAACTTCCATTTTACTTTTTATTTCCTAATTAAGAAAAAAAATTGTTTTTAAAAATTCATTGAATTTATTATTACGTTTTCCCAATAGGGTGTTAAGGCAGGTTTTTTTTATTATTTTCTTGGAACCGAAACTAAGGAATAACTAGCTTTCTAAAACTAAAGCTAAATTAATTGCATGAATTAAGATGTTAGTTTCCTTCACATTTAACAACTCTGATCACTTATAAACTTTTTGTTAATTTTATATTTTTTTTCATTTATATTTAATGCTCAAAATAACTTTTATTTTATTTGTTTAATATATATTTAAATTTATATGTTTAATATGAAATTAAATTAAAATATAAGTTTGAAATACTTGCATGGAGTATAATATTTTATACTCTATTATATAAAAACATTAATACTGTATTTTTAATATAAAACAAATTATGGGACAAGACATTACTTTTAAAACAATATTGATTTATAATCAGATTTGCTATATGTCTTTTTTACAATTACATCATCTACATGAACTTAATTTTGTACTCAAAGTTAAAATAATGAAATGTATTTTTTTTTAATTTAAACAATTTAAAGAATCATTCATCAGAGGCGACGGTAGCAGCGTGGTAGCGCGCCTGTCTACCAACCAAAAGGTTGTGAGCTCGAGGCCCGGCCCAAACCGGGATTTTTTCAATTATATAAACATAATACTCACTCACAGCCTTGCTCCGGGCATTTGTGAGGCTCGTTAGCCAATGTGTGGCACTCCCAAAAATAGTTGTGGGAGTAATGAACCCACTCTATGAAAACCTTGTCAAGAAACGCGCGATGTATCTTCGTAATACATCTCGCCAGGCCTTGTACTATCACGGTCTGTCATGCCAAAAGAAGAAGAAGAAAGAATCATTCAGGTCCTTTGTGTATATTTGTAAATCCATCAGTGGACATTAAAAAGCATATTATATTACTTCTGTACTCTAAGTATGATTGAGCCATAATTCTTATTGCGTTACCACCTTTCATTTCAAGACATTTCAATTAGTGAATGAGGTCATGGTTTTCCAATAATATTTTTTAAAAAAATTAACCTAACTATAAAACATACATTGAAGCAATAAATAACATTGTGCCTCAGGTATTTAAATTAAATGTTGCAGAATGTTTTACTACAATTTTTATTTCTATTATATTTCTTAGAAAACTATGTATAATGAGAGTAAATATTTTAGTGGGGTATTGCTTACGAAATGTTTAAGGATAGATAATAAATTTTCATAATATCTACTCCACCTTTTAATAAGACACTTCAAGTAGTGAATGAGGTCATGGTTTACCGATATTTTTAAAACATTTAACGTAACTATAAAATATATATCGACGCAATTATTAAGCAATAATTAAAATTTATGTATAATAAAAAAAAGGATGTAAATGAAAATTACCTTTAGTTCTATTCCTCCTTTGATGTTAGAAAAGGTATATTTTATCCCTTCTAATTATTTTAAATTAATTGTTTGTTTGAAAAATATTTTCATATATCTTACGAAGTCGGAGGAGATGGTTTAAGTTAGAAAATAGCCGAGATAGATTGTTTTAGTTGTCAATGCCATCGAATGTTATCGAATATCAATCTTTTTGTAAATATATAAATGCTAAAATAAGCTACTGTTCTTAGTATTCACATTAAACATAGTTTTTAAAGATTTATTTTTATAAAGAGATAATTAAAACGTTACTTATTCTTAAAAATAAAGTCTTTATGAAGGTCATTCCTAAATCATTCCGAATTTTATGACTATCCTCTATTATTTCCTTCATAAAAAGTTAAGTGGTAATGAATAAATAAGAGTATAAAATAACTGCATTTTACTAGTTGTTAATGTTGGTCGTGTTTTACAATTCGTTTTCAATAGAATATTTTACTTTTTATTATTCGTAGCAAGTATATATTTAGAAATTGTTACAATTTTATAAAAAAATCATTTTCGTAATTGGTTCATGGTTAGTTTTACCAAGTATTAAGAATTTAAGTTTTGATGGAATAGCTCTTAACGAAATAGTGAAATTTTAAGACTGGTCAGAGCTAATAATTTCAAATTTTTATCATATTTTTTTTTCGAAATAATGTAAACAAAAATTTTAATTTTAAACCTAAACTAAAATTATACAGACATTGTTAAGGCTGGTAATGTTTTAGGATTCGTCCTAATATTAAATGTTTTTGTTTTCTATGTTATATTTTACTATGCTAGTGTTAAAATTCGTAATCGTTCCGTTGACACACAGTTTATGTTACCAGCTTTGTTAAGGATTGTTAGACTTTTCCTTTAGATCCTTTAGATCTATTAGACCGTAGATATAAATTTTTAAGTTTAATAAAAGCTATTTTTATTGTTTATGAATATTTAAGAGAAAAAAAACAACGTAAATGTATCCAAATTATTGTCCATGAAACAATAGACTGTTGCGGTATTCCAAACCGGAAAATTTTAAAATAAATCATAATTTTTTATTATATTTTCCTGAATGGTAAATAAAAACTGTTTAATTGGAAATATTAATTCGATGAATGATTTATGATTTCTTAGGGTGGGTCATGAAAAAAAATTCGAATTTTTCTTCCTAATGCAATATTTGTTTTTATTGATTAATGATGTTAAAAATGTCAAAAATTATAACTTATCGGCTTGACGTATTGTTTATTGGTGGTGATAAGTTCAAACAAAAAAAAAACGTTGAATATCTTTATTACTTTCGCTGAATAATGTAGAAAAACATTTTATAACAAATAATAAGATTTTTTTGTTATTTTATAATAACATATATTTATAAATAATACATAATATAGACGTGTTGACGTAGGACGTATTTTTTTTATTTTTTTGATTAATGATAAACATCCTGTTTTGTTATTCGTTCATAATTAGAATAAAAATTAAATAGTAAATATTCCACAATGTATTGGTTCCTGGGAATGTTAAACCATTGTAGTAAGTTACTTTTGAATAATTAAAAATATAATTTTACCAAAAGTATCTCTCCTACTACGAATAATCATATTAATTTTTCTAGAAATAAATTAAACAATGCTTATTAATTTATAATTAGGTAACAATTTTGATAGTATAAAATATACGGACAGGAGGTATTACAATATTTTAATTTTTTTAGTCAAATTTTTATTTATGAAAGCTTTTTTTTAAAATTTATTTATTGATATTTACAACTGTATAAAAAATATAAGCAAATTTGATCATAATGACATAATGATAATGATATGATACAGCATGTAGAGAAACTACCCAGTAGTAGAACTCTAAAAACATTTTACGATATAAGATCACGAGGCCATCTTCTTTTCAGGCGGCTCGGAGGATTGCCAGGAATAGAAGAGGAAGGAAGGTTAGAAACTAGTGGGTTTGGGTGGTTAGGGAATTTATTTATGAAAGCTAAGCAAAAAAAGTCAAAACTACAACGTACTTACGTTGACGTTTTGTTAATAAGGTATATTCGGGCATGTTATTTATTCAAATTACATATTTTAGAGTTTTATTAATATTTTTTGTTAATAACTAGAAACAACTAAATAAAAAAAAATTAATTATTTCTGTTTATACAAAATGATAAACTATTAAGGTAGGTAATGTTTTCATGACCTAAAAAAAATTTCTTTTTTAAATCATTCAATTACAAAAATATTGTTATAACAACAATTGTTATATAACAACCAATGAATAAATTTAGATCAAAAGTGAAATACGACAATATAAAAAAAAAATCTAAAATTATATAATTTTTTTTTCTTGGCACCTAGAGCGCATAGGCATTGGCAAAAACCCTAGGACACGTATCTATTTTTCAACCAGGTATCACCAAAATATGTTTCTTTGAAATCGCTGTTCCCACGTGTATAGCCTCCCTCTGTAAGTTAAAGAAATCATAACCATAACGGACCACATTAAAGTATGATTTAAGAAGCGTATTGATAGATGGTTATCAATTTAAGTTAAATTTTCTTATGTTTTTTTTCTATTTTTTGTTCTTGATTAAAAATAACAATGAATAATTTCAACAAAGTAACTCTTAAGAAAAATCATTTTCAAGCATTTAATAAATCCTAAGTTTAGTTTATTTTTATTATTGAAATTTTTAATAATTGAAATGTGACCTACAAACTATTACGTTATTATTAGTATTAATGTTAGTAATAATATAAAGGTTGACATTATTTTGGTTAATAATGAGTTAAAAATATAATTAGTTTTGGCGTATCACATTCTCTTATTGTTTACCAGGTATATTGAGGAAGGTTAGGTTCAAACATAGAAATACGTAACAACTATATACTTAAACTTATAAAATTAAAAATCCGCAACTTATTGCCTTGACATATTGTTTATAATGTATTTAGGTAGATAACGTTTTTTATTATACTTCTAAATGAAAAACTCTTTTAGGATTTGTTTCTTTTATTTTTTGTTCATTATTATTGTATGGATGGGTTGGTTAAATTTGAAAAGAAAATTTAATTAAGTTAAAAAAAAAATTAATATCTAGTCGACCCTTTTTTTTAATACAATAATTATTATTAAGATATCATATTAATAATTATTATTTGATGTTAAGTAAAAAAAATGTATCAAATAATAATGAAAATAGAACTAAGATTATTTGTTTACAAATTGAAAAGTGACCTACCTCAACAGACTATAGAAAGTATCTAAATTTAAAATCTATTGCAGTTATTTGAACTTTTTTTAGAAAAAGTAATAAAATAAAACTAATAGTTTATAAGCGAAATAAAAAAAACTAATATTTCATAATTCACAAAATGTGAGACGTATTTTATATGATGTATGTTGAGGAAGGTCAGGTTCAAATGTTATGATGGGTTTAATAATGTAAATGTTTGGTTCAATTAGAACAATTATAATGATATAATATTGAAGTAGGTTATGTTTTACAATGCATTAGCATATTTTAATTTGTTGAAGTTCAAAAATTGCAAATGCAATCAAAAATTAATATTGTTTACGAGTTATGTTGTGGCAGGTTAGGTTCATACATTATGCTATTTCTAGTAACTTTTATATTTTGTTCAATTATAATATAAATTATTATATTAGAAAAATTATAATAGCTTATTGTTGAGGTAGGTCATTTTTACAATTCTTTTTATTAGCATATTTTAACTTGTTTACAGTCATACATTTATATTGATAAATGTAAAAAATTACTATACAACATATTGTTTACGAGGTATGTTGAGGCAGGTAAGGTTCATATATTATCCTATGTTTAGTAACTTTTATGATTTTTTCAATTGCAATATCAATTATTACATTAGAAAAATTATAATAGGTTATTGTTGAGGTAGGTCATGCTTTACAATTTTTTATTGGCATATTTTAACTTGTTTGCAGTCATACTACTATATCGATTAATGCTAGGTTCAAGAAGTAAAAAATTACAACCCGACATATTGTTAGAATAAATGTTAAGGCAGGTCAGGTTCTTATATTATGCAATGTTTAATAATATTAAGGTTCTGTTCCATTATAATATTAATTATTACATTACAACTATTATAATAACATCTTGTTGAGGTAGGTCATGTTTTACAATTAATTTTTACTAGCATATTTTAACTTGTTTTCTGTTATACTACTTTATGGATTAATACTAGGATTAAGAAGTAAGAATTTACTAAGGGATATATTGTTTACGAGGTATGTTGAGGCAGGTCAGGTTCATATATTATGCTATAATTAATAATATTAATGTTTTGTTCTATTATAATATAAATTCTTACATCAGAACAATTATAACAGCTTATTGTTGAGGTTAGTCATACTTCAAAATTCTTTTTTATTAGCAGTCATACATTATATAAATGTAGTGTTCAATATATGATCAATGCTAGGTTCAAGAAGTAAGAATTTACTACGGGATATATTGTTTACGAGGTATGTTGAGGCAGGTCAGGTTCATATAAAATGCTGGTTTTAATTTTTTAATTTTGCTATATAATATTATTTGAAATCTGAAGGATTAATTTTATTAGACTTTTACATGTTTAATATATTTTTATTAATGAAAACATCCTTGGTTTCTTCTTTTTTTTTTATTATCAAAAGTTTAGTGATTGAAATATTAATTGTAATAGTATAAGAAACTGTTGAGGTAGGTCATGTTTTTTTTAATCCATTATTATTAGAAAGTATTTATTATTAGTGAATGCTAAAAATAATTAATTTTCATTAAAAATAGCTAACAAAATTATTTGTAACAAAAGGATAGTGTGTTAAGATAGGTCAGTTTTCAATCGTTAAAAAAGTTCTATGTTTGTTTATTTTTTTTCTATTGGAAGTTGAATACTATTAATGATAATTTTAAATAAAAATAAAAATTATTATATTAAAAGAATTTTAATAAAATATTGTTAAGGTAGGTCATGATTTACCGGCCTTGTTCAATAGCATATTTTAATTTTTTTTGTTGTTTTTTTTACGTCTATAAATTAATTTTATTTGATAAAAGTATAAAATAACAACGTGACGTATTGTTTACGAGACATGTTGAGGCAGGTTAGGTTCATACTGGTCTTGATAATTTAAAAATATTGTTCAATAACATCATTTGAGGTCTTAAGAATTAATTTTATTACATTTATAAATACATATCACTTATAGATAAGGAATTATAAGCAGTTAATCATCATAAAAAGCTATTGATAGAGTCTTAAGCTTTCAACATATAGACAGATACATATGTACAATTATAATATTGATGTTCATTCAATACATACAATTATAATAAGATAGATATAAAGAATAGAGTATAATAATATTAACAGACCTGAGAGAGTGAGAGCTGAGCGGTTCGCAAGCCGGCGGGGACTGGGCCGCCGAATCGCGACCTTGGGGGGTGCGCCGACCCCCTCCCCCCCTCCTCATGATATTTCGGGCGAGGCCAATGTCCTGACCTACCCCAAACCTGGTCCTACCTCAACGTACATTACCTCTGCTCTCAGTCAGGGCTCTCGGTATATCGATGTCCTCTTGCGATAAGGAGACTGTAGATTGTTCAGTCAATATAAGAACGTCACTACTGGTGAAAATATCTATTTCAAGATATTTACTCAGTCTCATTCACTACACCAAGCTTTATCTTCTCTGAGTTAGGTAGTCACAATAACACTTCTTTTTTAAAACATAAAGAGTTCTAATGTAAATTAGGGCAGAAAGTGGTCTTAATTGTATTTTTCTAAAAAATTTCTATTGAAATTTATAACTGAAATAAAATAAACAACGAGTAGATGTGATGTAACTTATACTTCAATGGCATGAATCTACCCACTTATAGAACTAAAATAACATTTCTAAAAGCAGAAAGTCTCGAGACGTTATTCTTTTCAGACGCCTAGGAGGATTATCATGAATTAAAGAGGAGAAATGCTATAATCAAGAGAGTTTGGGTAGTTCAGGAGTTTATCATGGAAGAATTGATATGTGGCTCTGAACAAATCAGCAACATATGGAAGATTGAGGTAATTATAGATGATTTTATTTGTGACAAATTGATGTGGATTAAGGATTTTATGAAGTATTTTGAATTTCCAGGGGTTGGAAACAAGAAGCTTTCGATGATTAATGAGCCCCTAAGCACAACCCAATAAGTCCAAAGAGGCTTAATTAAAGCTATGCAAATGATCCTTTTTAAGGCTCTATGTAAATTGAAAGCTTAGACTGTTAGACTGACGATTACACTTTTTAAAAGGTGCAATGTTTAACTAATATTGGATTACATTGCTCCATCAGACTTAAAAGTTTCGCTTTGCTAAGTTTGACACACTAGTGGTAGTGAAAGGCTCGAAAGTGATTTTTTTTATTCTGAGGACATAATTTTTAATAAAACACTTACAGGTATCAGAATAGTCTAAATATTTTACCTCAGCTTTCAGTAGAGATGACAGTAGAGTAGAAATGACAGTAAAAAGCGCAAGTTTATTTTGTATATCTATGCACATATATAAGTTTTGTTTTCTAAAAAATTGCAGCAACGTTTAAAGGTGTACTTAGGGTGACTTTAGGGACGCGACGGCCGTGCAGGTTGGAGTGTAGGTCCCAGAGCGTATGGAAAGTTGTAGATTCGATTCCCACCTGGGCAGTTAATATTTATTTTTCGGCGGTTCCGAACTTGGATAGTACTTAAGTAGCCGCCAGGGGTTGGCAAAAAGAACCACTAGGTCCACTTGCCGGACTTGTTCCCCCACCAAATACCAGTACCAGTACCAGTAGAGTGACTTTGCACTACTTTCTAAAATTAACTATAAACATTTGAGGAAAAATAACTAGTGAATTCCAATGGTGCCATCGTTGAAGTAAAGGGCTACTAAACACATTTAAGATGCAAACTTCGTTTTTTTCAAATATAATATAAACTTTCATTTCTGATATATCGTTGCTAAGTTCAGCTAAATATCAATTATAGGTTTAATTGCACTAGATACTGCCCCCCCACCATATGTGTATAATTAATTTTCGAAAGTAGAGCAAAGCACCCATAAAGGCCGCTCCACATTTTTGAAAAAAAAAATTAGATGCATTGATGACAAATCTTTAATTTCTACTCTGAGAGTACTAAAGAAAACTGAGGTATAAATTGTAGACTTTCTGACTCCATTAAGCAAGTCAATAAAAATTATCTATTTAGGACCAATGTTTTATACTTACATTAAACTTGTCTCCCTCCGATGGACTCTGCCAAATTTTTGTTTATTAATTATTGATAGAATCATAAATCTAATTTTAATAAAATTTTTAGGTATTTTTTCAGTCGGTAACATGTATAAGTTTATCAGATTCTGTTCACTAGTTTTTCTCGGATATGTAAACATATTTTCCTCTGCAAACCTAAATTTCGAAAACGGCCCATCTACACAAAATTTAGAGGTTTGGAATATTATGATTCTAGTATCAATTTCATCAGATTTTATCTATTTTTGTCCATATTTAGAGGAAAAACCTGTCTGGAGTTTCTATTTCCGAACAACTATATTTTTTCTCAACTGATATTCCCGTAAATTATAAAAAAGAAATATAAAAACAGTTATTAAAATTAACAGAAATATAAAATTACTTACTATGTATTAACTTTTTTTTTTTTTTTTTTGAGACCATGTTCTTGGTTTCAACATTATTTTCTATATCATACGTATGACTTATTGCCTACTGTGCTGTCATATTGTTGTCAAGTAATATGTTAAAATGAATCAATATTCTGTTTTAAATTAATAGTTGCAGGTTTTACGTGAGGCATAAATTTAAAAAATCGCATTTATAACTATTTATCTATCAGAAATAAACAAAAGAATAACACATTCATTAAAATGCAAAAGAAAATACCGCAAGGAAAGTTTAAGATCGAATCTGATTTATTAGACTTGTCGGCATACAATCATACTTTGACTGTCAATAATTCAGACATGGAAGACATATTCTCCAAATTTTATGTACTCTGTATGGCTATAAATTGAACCACGACACGAGAAACACTGAAAACAATTCAGAATTTAAAAATAGCATGAGCTTCTTAGCAATCGTAGTAGCAGCAACAGCAGAATGGTAGGAAAGCTTCGTATTTATGTAGAAAATAAATAATGTCCTGGGATCCAAAACTTTTTACTCGCCGAATACGTTATAAACATTCAAAAATATATTTTGTTCAGTGTCTGTCTCTTTCTATCCCCTCCCCCTTATAATGCCATATGGCAAAGGAAGGGTACCAGTTTCATATTTATATACTCAGGTATATATTAATATTGTTATATTTATATATTTTCAATAAAGGAGAATAGAAAAAAAAAAAAAAAGCGGAAATCACTAAGAAACTGGAAGATCTAAATGCTACACTTAATTCCAAGAAGGTTGTCTGTATTATTTTAAACTTCCATAAAAACAAGCGCCCTCTCTCTGAAGTAAGTATAGGGTGCGAAAACAGACTGTCAATATAGAGTACGCTACTACCATAAGAAAATCAAGTTAGTTAGGAACAAGGCTTACAAACTTAATCACCTGCTAACATCTCCTTATCCTTCTCTCAACCTCAAATTACTGATACACAAAAGTATACTTATACCAGCCTTCCTCTACGGAGCACTATGCTGGCTGACATAGACGCACAGCAGCGAAAAAACTCCAACAGTTTCAGGGTTTTATCTTGAGACGTATTGTTGAAAACCCTACCTTACGAAGAGTGAAAACTGACAACATCCATACGACACTTTCACTGCTGACACTAACAGAATTCATTTCACGGAGGCACACCAAATTATTTGATACCCTCCAATACTGCACTAACCTACTGCTTCAGATATTAAAATCTACAGGACGGCCACAAACGTGGCAGACACACATAAACAGTCTAGACTGAGGACTACTAACTTACTGACTACTGATACTGCGAAACATATTGAGCCCCGACTGCAGACTCAATCAACTTTTCCAATTTCAAGCAGTTTTATATCACTTTTCTCATTACTACGTTCAAATAAGAGATTCTACCCATTTATATTACCCACCTTTTATCAAACATTTTTAAATACCATGGGTTTGATATAAATAATGGGTTTAAAGATAAAAAAAGAAAATCAGATTTGTTGTTAAATTTTAAATATAATTAACTATGTAACTATCAATTGTGCACTTGCAAAGTTTGCTAATTATCATACCTAATCAAGCTACCTCAGATATTTGTAATAAATAAAGGAAGCATATATTCTATGATAAATAACCGTATTATTTCAAAGTAGCGGTCTTTTGACATCATAAGATCACAAATCCAGCCAATGTACCAAATACCAATAAATCAATCAAAGTTTCGCCTATTTATTTAGTACCAATAATTGAACATATAGAAAAAAAGCACAGAAATGTAAACAAGGGACAGCACATCTCTTATTAGCAGCCTAAAAAAGGTAGAGAAATATAGTACAGCGCTCCAAGACATAGCATATATTACCACGTATATACCAAAAATTGACTTGGTGAATTTGAAACGCTCTTAGTATCAGTCGGCATCGAACTTCTTGGCTAATTATTAATATTATGTCCTACAAAGTCATAAAATATTGTTTTTGTTTTTTTTGCACAGCGAATACTCAAATTCTAAATGGAATCACAACCACTCCATTACACCGGAGGATGTTGAACCCCTTAAGTGATTCGTATGCGCATGCAAAAAGAGAAAAGCAGGAGTTTTAGGATTGGTGATGGTGGGTTCGGTAGGAGAACTATTAGCTCAGATTACAGGGTTGGCCCCATCCTTGGGTTCGAGTACTGCCTAATCTTCGACAGCACTCTTAATATCGGTAATTTTGTCCGTTCCGCATGCACTCTCCAGTCAGAATATCCTAACCAAATCCAGTCAATGATAGCTATTAATTAATATTTAGTTGATCCAGTATTTTCGGTTTTTCCTCGGACTTAAGTAGAGAATTATACTACTATTGGCTCGGCATAACATAGTTTAATCATATCGTTGCTATAAAGCAATTTTGAAAATCATATTACAAAATCAATAAACTTTTGTACACACAAATGTGTGTTTATTGATATATGTATAATAAATAATAATAACAATCTTTAAGTATTTTATCTTTATTAAATAATAAATACATACATTCTATTTTGTTTTTGTTGAGCCAAACTTTTGAGTTTTATCAGTACTTAATTTGTTTATGTTAGTTTTACCACCGGTTAACCCAGGATCAGATCATGGTGGGTTCTACTGACTTTGACATTCACTTATATAGAGAGGAAAAAATAAAGGGAGATGGACAGAAAAATTCAATTGAAACTTCTGATGTCATAGACCAGGAAGTTGCGACGAAATTCATTCTTTTTTTTTTTAAATGAGGAAATGTCTCCACAGTGGCTGGAATTCTGAATGTCGATAAAGAATAGTAAATTGTTTTAAATTCCGTCTAAAATAACAATTCCACCTGAAGTTTTCCTTATCTGTTCAAACAAATACTTTTTCTATGAATACATATATGTTATATTTCTGGGATATAACAGAACCTTTTTTCAACCAAATAGTTTGACCGGGTGTACACGTTTATAAAGACTTTATGAAGTGGCAAGATTTGATATATAACTTAATGAGATAAAAGAAAAAATATTTTTCTAAATTGAAACAAATTTACAGAAATTAGTTTATTAATATCATTCATCAATAGTATCATACCTTGTTGGAAAGTTACATATTACATTCAATAATACAGTATTCAATCGATTTTTCACACTTTTTTTAAATTTTCTCAAAACGATTTTGATTAACATTGGTCTATCAATGTAAAATTAAATGGTTTTTAATCTTTGCTAGATTTTAATCTCATTGAAATAGTTTGAAGGGTTAAAATGCCTAATTTTCAATATGGCTTCCTCTAATGTACCATTATTTTTTAAATAATTGACCATCTCAAATTTCAACGAGTAGTAAAAACTGGAAAAAACGTTTCATATCAATATTCAATCAATAATAATATTAATATCAATATTATCCATATTCAACCACCTAAGCGGTCCCTCCCCGATCGACATATAAATGAAGTTCTACTTAGCGCCTTCGACTCTCTGCACACAGTGGACGTACATCAATAAACCTTAGGATACCTCCGGGCGAAAGAAGGATTGAGCAATTGCATATCATTTTTTTAATTTATATTTGTACCTGTTAAAAACTTTTCCAGAGGAGGTTACAAAAAAAAAAGGAAAAATAATTTAATGAAATAATAGGAAAAATGAAAAAAGTTTTTTCTAATGACTTAATCTTTTGGGTTCATTGCAGTGTTTTTCCGTTTCGCGAATGTGATTTATGTTTTCATGCTACAATAATTATTAAATGATTAATTTTTTTATTTTAATTAACCTATATTTGAGCCTTTTAGTGGACAGGATAACGACCCAAATTCATTCTTAAAATTTTCGATCTTGATTTTATAACAATTCAGAATTGAAAAAATTATTAAGAGCCAAATATCAATTGAAATAAAATTTTATATTTCTTACATATTTTTGGAAAAGAGAAATATTAAAATCTTGCTGTGAGAAATGTTAATAAAATTACTTTTTTTTTAAAACAGTTGACATTGGGGTCAGTCAATCTATCAATTGCAAAGCCTAATTGAAAAAATTAATTAGTGGAAATTAGTGAATAACATATAATAATTTACAAGTGAATAATATATAAATATCTATTCTGAAAGCAGGAAGAATTAATTTGAAATCAAAGTAGGGTGCTAGGTGAAATTTGTGCACCAAACTTGATTATTTTTTAAAATTGTTTTTCTCCGGATTCTGAAGTGTATTTATAACAATTGATAAAAGTTAATGAGGTGTATATAGTTGACCGTAGATTATTGATTGGAGAAGATGGTCGGAGGGTGCGGTCAACAAATAACAACATTAATTTTAAAAAAATATTTATTTATTCCGACGTTTCTACCTGATTTTCAGGTCTTCATCAGGGCTGTAAACAAAAAAAAAGATAACAACCATGATTTAGAGAGAAAAAAATTATATAAATAAAACTATATATATAAATAAAATAATAATAATAAAAATAAATAAATACAAATATATAAAATAAAATAAATAATAGACTATAAATTTGGAAATATACACATTAACGGAATGAAAATATAAATTAGTTGATTACTAACTATGGACTAGACAGTAGTAGTTTTTTTTCTCTCTAAATGATGGTTGTTGTCTTTTTGTTTTTATAGCCCTCACGAAGACCTGAAAATCAAGTCGAAACGTCGGCATAAATAAATATTTTTTTTTTATTATTGTTGTTTCTTTGCTGACCGCACCCCCCGGCCATCTTCTCCAATCGATAAAAGTCAATAATAATTAAACAAACCCCTAATCGCAGGAATCGAAATGTAATACGATGGACTCGTTTTAATAACAAGTTATCGTAGCCCGCTGGTAAACACATACGGTTAACATTAATGGCCGACCTAGGACGACTTCGTGATCACGCCTCTGGAATTAGTATCAGCACCATTATCGACTTCTCCTCAGGTGAAGAAGACTTTGTCCGAAGATTCCTCAACTTCTTGGCCGGTTCCCACAGGATTCTTAATAAGTCGATCGAATGTAAATCCGATAGGTTATCTGATCCCCGAACCGGGAAATTCTCCCAGCTCCGAGAATGTTTATTTATAGCAGCCGTTTTTTATTATTTCATCATTTTTTTTTAAACTACCTATCATCTTTAATGATTACTTTTTTCTGTGAGAAAAATATTTTTTAAAAATTAAAGGTCCGAGTATGATAAATTAAGGTTTTAAGTATATATAATTAATTATCGTTAATAGAATATTATTAATAAAAAACCTTTTAAAAAGTAATTTATTTTGTTGAAGAACCATTCTATTATATTTTGACCATTTGACGTCCATTCTGAAGATTGTCAGAATTCAATATTATAAAAGTCGAATTTTGATCCTGAAAATTGCTCATGCACTAACGTTTCACCTATGCAGAAAACATCTCAAATGCACAATTATTAGTTTTCGGGCTCTTTGTAATTTTATAACAAATTTTGAATTAAATAGCTTAACTACACCAAGGTGTAAGGAGTGTTACTGTCAAAATGAACTGTAATACTGGATAGATTCAGTAATTCTCGTGAAGGAAACTATGAACGTTAATCAAGATATAAAATGCAAAATAATATATTCAGTAAAAATAATTGATTGAGAACGTTAAGTATATATATATTTTTTTTTTGCGTCTGCTTAACGTTTCTTTAATGTTTGAAGTTGTACGAGATACATCGTCACAAAGTAAAATTGCTCTGTGCTTAACTTGCTAGCTTTTTTGTGAACCGTGATTACAGCTCGCTGACGAGCTACCAACTCAACAGCCTAACTCTACAAACTGTGACAGCTTTGTTTTAGGTGTGGACGAAGCATTATTTTGAGGAGGCCTTACGTTTTGCTCTGCTCGCTGATCCTCCTGAACGGTAGAGCTTTAGGTTCAACGATTTTATGCTTCCTAATTCAGAATTTTGATTTTGTAGACTTTTGCACGCATGATTGCTTTTTTTATTATAAATCAGTCGGAGAAGGCGTGCCTATGAAGGTGGAATGCCTTTTAGCAGACCACTTCCTGTATCTTTATATTTTATCCCTTGTTTCTCTTGGTCCAATATCCGAAATTTCCTTTATTTTCGCATTTCTGACTTAACATCATTATCCTTGTAAACGCCGTTCCTATGATGGTTCAGCTTCCACTTCTGATCGTACCAGCGATGCTTTTCTGCTGTCATGCAGGTATAAGTCGATAAAAAAAAATATTGAAATACTATTTCTATACTTCTTTCCCTTAAATTCTATGTACTGTAAATAATTATTTTTTTTTTTTTTTTATGTGATTCCTCAGTTGTTTTCACAGTATTTTAACTTGATATAAATATCAATTCCAGACGGTATTTCATAACTTTTTTGTTGAAGATACATTTTTCCACATTTCTAATTCTAGGAAAATAATCACTTATTGTAAAATAAATAATAAAAGAAAATAACTACATATATAAAAAATAAAATAATTTTTATAATGTTGTATTTTGTTGCAACTTTACAGCGACATGGTGGGAAACTGCGGGATTTACTGTGAGTTTCTTGGTTAAGAATACAAATATTTTGGTTGAAGGACCATTTCGATATTACACTCCTCAAGTCTCAGGTTATTTTATTTTTTTCTTAGTCTCTGAAGCCCATTAGAAGAAACGGTGGGATATGAACAGCTTTTATTTTTAAATGTAATCACCAAAATTTTTTTGATTGAAATCCTTATAACAGTCACTTGCGTTTATTATAATTTTATATAATGTTTCCTAACAATTCCCTTTCTACCGACGAGTCGCCTACAATACCGAATGTCGAGGGCTATCTGTGTGCAGGGAAAGACGATGGGTCACCTGGAGAATATTCAACAGATTCAAATCCTCCCATCTGCTGACAGAATATAAAAGAGGACAATAGTACAGCGCTAACATATAGTCCTATTGATGATGTCCACGGGGCTGCATGCCAACTATCACTAATAGAAAATGGCCGTGCTAAGTATGCCGTCAACATAATTGTACGTCTTTACATCTATTAGGTCAGTTTGTTCGGGGGAAAGTGTACTGAGTTTGTCTGCCTCCGGCACTTAGTTGTTATTTTCGGAACATATTTGTAACTTTAAAAAAATCTGGTGTGGTGTGCGCATCACACACTTTTATATACCACCATAGTTACGTCCTCAATTTTTTTTGGGGGGGGGGCTCGTATTAAATTAATCTCTATTAATGTTATTCTAAAAAAAAAAAAATGTCTTAAGGGCAGAGAAGGCGAAAATGTTATACACAACACTTTATTTTCTGTTGCTATAAAAATTTGTTTTTAACAAATGCCAAGAACAGTAACAGTTTAATGAAAGATAGCGAAGCTACAATGCCATTGGAAAGGATCGGACTATTAAGGTTTTTCTCTAATCAATCTATTCTTTTTTCTCTCTTAGTTATTCATCAAATTCTTTAATTATCTGTATCTATCAATTTTCTATTATAGCAAACAAAATAAACCGATTATTTATTTCAAATAAACAAAATTTAAGATACTTTAGAAGAAGTTGATTTATAAATCCAGCATTTAAGTCATGTTAAACTATTTAAAATTGTGGCTTTTTATTATTAAAAAATAAATAAATAAACTGTAAAAAAACATTGGTAGAAAAACTTTTTTTAAAAAATGAAATTCTAATTTTTGATTACAACGGATCAATACAAAAGCCCAGGTTCCAAAATCTAACCGACACTGCTTCAACGGAGAGGTTGCTAAGGTGATACATACCGCATTTGAATTTCATAAGTTCTATAGCTTCCTAAACATCAAAAGCTTTAAAAACCTTACATTATCACAGATTCCTTGAGCTCATTGTCACTATTCAAAAACGTATATACAACACATCCTGTGGTAGTACTCATATTCCTCATATCTTCAAACTAAAGTGGACTGATCGCATAGTTTTCTTTATCTGGATACTAGGACACAAGGACATCGCGGGCAATTGTAAAGCTGACCAAGTGGCAAAAGCTGCATCATTGATCCCGCTATCGGACTGCTTAGATTGCCCCCCAAAAGACCTCTATCCTCTCATAACAATACAAACATTAAACAAATGGCATAAACATGGACCAACACAACAGAAAACAAATTAAGATATATTACATCCAAGGAAGACATGAACCCAAAGCTGCAGACGACATGAAGTACTGACAGACTACGAATTGGAAACACTCGATTAACCCAAGAACGTCTACTGTCAGGAACATCTAAACCAACATGTAGATTATGTAACGTACCATTAACTGTTAAACACAACCGGCAAACTGCAGGCCTTTGATAGACACCGGATCACTAATCATTTTGCAACTTTACTAAACGATAATAGCCCTCAAATTGTGGAAATATTTGATTACCTTAAGTAAAAAAATATGTACGAATACATATAAATAGTTTCATTTGTTTTACATTGTTGTCACATAAATTGGTTTCACTTAACGTTATCGAATAAAAATTTTTTTTTCTGTTGCTTTTATCTATCAATTTTATTTTAATTATAGATATTTCCTAATATCAAATATTGCTATTAAATCAGTTTACATATTCTAGTATAGATATGATGATATTAGGAATGTTTCCGAGAGGTCAGTCGGTATGCATGGGCAAACATCACCTTCGCTGTGGATTGCCTCCACTATTTGAAGAAAACGACTATATAACGACGAGAAAGACTCGTAATTTTCATATCTAATTAATGATTATTATTATCACCATATTTTTATTAAAATCGCGTTCCGATCCTTGTGGGAGATACGATTGATTTTTTTTTCAACCAATGCTAAGAAAATCTATGGGTTTCATAAAGACTTTATTATATACAAACCTCTGTTTTATTCAAGTTCCTGTTCAATTATTCATTAAAACACCTTCAGAAATACTCTTCAGGTTCAGGATTCTAATCCCAGCGAATGCATGTTGTCTTAATATTAGAAGGAGACACTCAAAAAGTGAACTCGTTAAAAAAGGGAACAAAAGCTTTTATTGGCTTTTCGAATAAAAGAGAATCCTTGGAGTATCTTGTTTCCAGAGGACAAAGGACCAAAGGATTATTAGCAGTCTCGATCCTTGGAGGACACTTGGCCATTTTCCATATTCATCGAAGACCATTAGCTTATTGTGTCCTTTTCGACACCGCTCGAGGTGCAGTCAGCACTTCATGCATCCTTTGATGCTGCAGATGGAATAAGGAACCTTCGAGTATCACACTTCACTGCAATGATTAGCAGGTTTATCGATTAAATATTTTTTCACGTTTGAAGTCGCCTACAAGTCGATCTTACTTCCATCTAATGAATACAAAAAAAGTGTATTCTAAGTTTATATTTCGAAATTAAAAAAAAAAAAAAAAAAAAAAAAAAATTGGTGCAGTGTGTGTCATTCTTTTCTACTTAAGATTTAAATTCCATCTTTATACTCGATTATTTCATCTGGTACTAATTTAATTACGTGATCTGAATTTATACCATATAGGATTTGATGACAAATCTTGACCGGTTTAATGAATCTAATAAAAATAAAAATATAAAAAATCACATTTTAGGGTTGCTCGAGATGGAAATACCGAAAATCAACTTTTTTTCGCTAAAAATAAAAAAAACCTATGCGATACGAATTCAATCGAAAGGGATAGAGCTATCTCGGATTTTTCAGATTTATAATCCGGGCTCTTTTTTTCCATTTCTCTTCTTTAGTTATTCATCAAATACTTCGATATTATATTTTTTTTTCCATTTTTTATTATTGCTAACTCTGCCTGTGCCAGTAAGCATATCAGCTAGGTATAAGTGCACACACAAAATATTTTTTGTTTACAAATGAAACTTTGTTTATCTTTATGAAAACTATCTGCTATCAAAGGCTAAGAAAAAATATTTAATATTATAAAAATGTTTGCATGTTAATAGAGAATTTCATTAATTACTTATTACAAAATAACTCAAAAGGAAAGACAAAAAGTATTATTATTTAAATATTATCGTTAAACAAAGCCTTACATCCCTCAAAATCAACAAAGAAATAAGTTTTAAGAAAGAAAGAAGGTAGAACCACATAAATGCAAAATAAAGACTACACGTTTCACATAAAAAGTGAAAATAAAATGTTCATCGTATGAACAATTGGGTTTTTAATTTTAATGACGTAATTGATATGGCCATATTAAGTAATATTTAATTAATTATGTAACAAACTCGAGTAAATAACTTCTTTATTAATTATCGAATATATAAATAAAATATTATTGTGAATAAATTCATTAAATTACAATGTTGAATTATTTTATGAAAAATTGTTGTTTAATGCACAGTGTGTCTTTTGTTCTGGAGGTAGGTGATCAGACGCAAACCACTTGAACATTTTTGTACTTGTTGATTGTTTTACTAAATAAAAACTAATTTGTGAAAGTCTAGTTCTTCACTATACTTTGAATATATATATATATATATATATATATATATATAAATCTGTTAACGAAATTATAAAATAAAGAATAACCAATATGAGTACATCACTTGAAGGCAATTCGACAAATACTCCATATGTAGTTTATTTGGCTTCCTTGCGATGATTGAGTAAATATTTGATTAAGCATTGGGTTTAATTTAAAAAATAAAATATACTTTTATATTGTTTCTCTTACCTTTGTTGTACAAACTTCAGCGCGACAAGGGATTTGTATTAAATCCATTCTAGAACAATGGCTGCAAATAGGTGCTCCACAGACACCTAAAGATATATCCATACAGGTCTATATGGGGGTTTATAAAGGGTTTATAAAAAGAAAACGGTTCAGGAATCTACTATATGTAGTTCTATGGATATACTAAGCCAAAAGGTATTGCAATATCATTTCATCAGACACCATGTTCATTTGCTAAACGTGTTAATAAAAAAAAAAAAAAGAGGAAAATTTACCTAAAAAAATCTGGATTATTCAATTTTAATTTCCATGTTCTGAGTTTTATCATTCTTTTTTTTATTATTATGTTGTTTATTACCTGGAAAACCATTTTTATAGACGAAGGACAATTCTTTAGCCGTTCTAGACTTTCTTGTGAATCATTTTCCTAAACGACCCTGTAGATCATTAACACACATCACGTATGGTGTACAATTCCTCGATCCGTAGAAGAAATCTCCTATATGTAATATTTTTTTCAATATTCCTCAAGTTTCTCTAACGGTTGTTGTATATCAAAGGGTCCTTGAGTGCCTGCCTTTTCACTGTTCCAATTATGCCATTGCATTTTTATAGGGTGCATTTATTATCCATTTCTGGTATTTTTTATCGTCGGATAGAAAAGATCGTGATTCGCAACTTTAATATACTTTTCATAAATTTTTTACTGTCATGGACGAATTTTTATACATTTTAAAAAGATAATTTATCGAACGAAAGCAGTCTGTCAGTTCTGTCATCTGAAATTAGAGAAAATCCCTTTCCTATTTTTAATGTAATTGACAAAACATAAAACTGGTTGAAGAGAAGCAACACTCAGTTATCATGACAAGTAAATGTTTACATATCTGTTGAATACGAAAATATTATTAGAATCAACAAATGTTATTTCAAGTATGTCCCATCGATTTTGTCAAAAACATTGCTATTGAGGAATGATACTTGATAAGAGCCTATGTTGGAAAAAAAATTTTAAACACTGAAGAGATAAGTGTACAAAAGGTTTGGATTTCTGAAGTGCACTGTACGTTTAAGCTGGACTGCAGATAGACTTTCTCCCATGAAAATATACCTATAAATATGTATTATTGTATTAAAAATTTAAATGTAGTATAATGCTTCGATGTATGGATCAACGAACAAAACTTTGTTACATTAAACTTAAAATTTGTACTGCAGCTTTTTGGACATATTCAGTGGAAAGTTCTTCTTTCGAGTCTGGTGGAAATACTTACTCTTCTAGGGAGATTATCAATAAAATATGTTTAAAAATTGAGGGCCCCGTACCTGTAGAATTTAAAACCGGTGCGCTTTAAGATTTGGAACATAAAGTAATACATTTAAAGAAGTAGTTTATAAAATATTACTTAAATGAAACATGTATTAGAACAATATCAAACCTATTCCAAATCTAATAATCCCTCGTTGAAAGAAAAAATAGTTATAGACTTATCTATGTCTAAATATTCTGAGGCATACCTAGTGGAAAGCAATTGTCGATTTTATTATTTGATCACATGGCTACCGCCGTTTCAACCTTCTAGGTGGATTTTAGGGATGGGTGAAACTGTATAAGGATTGAACAAAAGGATTAGAATGATCAGAAAGGTTTATATGGAATTTTGAGCATTTGGTTGGTATGAGGTCAAGGACAAAAGTGATACGAAGGTCACTGTGTAATGTTTTGTTGGGGACGTAATAGGTTGCATTGACTATAGTTGGTTTTTGAATTGAAAGGATTTCATACTTTTGATGTTCGAAGGTTGAGCTGTTCCCCAATGTTCAAGTGCGTAGATCCAGATAGATATGAGGATTGTTCTAAAGTGGATATTAAGATAAATAATATCTGGACATACGGAATTGAGCTTTGGGGCTCCACTAAACCATCAAATTCCTCCAGAGCCCAATCCTTACAGTCCAAAATCCTTAATGCTCCTTACTTTGTCACAAATCAGGTCATCCATCAGGACCTCAATGTTCCATATGTTGCCGATTTGGCCAGAACCAGATACTGTTCCTTCCATAACAAACAACCTGGCTGAGTTCTGACGGGGTAAGAACGGCGATGCCTCGGCCGGAGAGCGTGAGTTCCTCTCTGGCAACTTTGTCTGCGAGCTCGTTACCAACAATACCAATATGGCTTGGAGCCCATACGAAAATAATGGACTTACCTTGTTGTGATAGTTTTAGAAGAAAATGTTGAATTCTTATGATGAGTGGATATTCGGGGTACATGTTTCTCAAACTTTTTAGAGAGCTCAACGAATCTGAGATTATTACAATAGTCTTCTGAATTATTGAAAAGCAAAAAAGGGCTGATGCTATCGTGTGGAGTTCGGCGGTATATATTGAGCATAACTTATGTAATTTAAACTTGAAAGTTGAATCGTGAGTGACGAAAGTTGAGGCGGTCGAGCTTTCGGATTTGGAACCATCAGTGTATATTAAAAATAATCCGGAATATTTTCTAGAAGACGCGATAACCGTTCTTTATACTTGACAGATGTGGTCTTATTTTTGGTCATAAGTGACAGATATAGCATTGTTACAGGTTGTTTTAGAGTCCAAGGTGGGTTTTGAATTTCTGGCTTCATTATTGGAATCGTTTTAAGTGTGGCGCCGTATTGTTGCTTTAATTTTCAGTTTAAATTTAAAAATAACATTGGCCCATGAGCAATAGTAAGTAAAAATAAAATATTTATTCAAATGCAATAGCAAAAGTAATAAAATAAATTTAATTAACTATATTTAAATAAATTGGAAAAAGACTGGAACATTTAATTCATTAATGCCTCGTTCCTTATTGATGATAATTCAAAATTTAGATTAAAATTTAAATATTTTATATAAATACTTTTATTTTTTTAATCTAATCGAAATTAGTCCATACATATGCCATAAAATTAATTACTGAAAACAAAGACAAACATCTACATCTAAGTAATAACCTGAGTAGGAAATAATAAAGCTGATGCTGGCATACTTTGAAGATCTGACGATGTTTGCTGATATGGTCAGCAATTCCATTGTTACAAAGCATGGTTCGTTGGGTTAACAATTCTTCTATTATCTATTACTTTTGGATTTCTCGTAGCTTTTTATTAATTACTTATTCAGTTTTATTCATAAAATGCAGAAGTGTTAATGAACATTGTAACCAAATAATATGGCTTGTTTTTTGTTTTTACATTTTAGAGTATATTCTGGTTTCAATTTTATCTTGGTATATATTTTAATTGAAATGAAAATTTAAAAAAAATTTACTCTCGGTAATTTTTTATAGAAAGATATTATTTAATATCGTAGGTCTAAAAGTAATTCGAAGAGCTCTCAAGCCCACGCCTAAACGTCAAATGGCGATAAGGTATTTTAAATCAGTTGAAGATATCAAGGCGAACCAATTATCAGTTCACTAACCCAGATATCGATTTATAATAGCACTTGGCAGAATCGATAATAAGACATCGCACACTGAGGGAATCTCTTATCAAGCAGATGGCTCTATTATATTCCCGAGGAGGTCAAAGAACTCAAACTAGGACGTGGAATGGTATCTACGTTTCGGATATTAGACCCGCTCTCTTGAGTATTTTTCGCACAACGAGTCGCGTTTTCCTTCAGATTAAGGAGTTGTTTTGTTATTTTTTTTATCGCTTACACGCCAATAACACACTCTAAGCCTAAGGTGTCTCATCTTCACGCCTCTTTACAATATCATTACGTAATTTACAGGATTGGTTCTATATAGACAATGAAAATATTATTGCAATTAGGAGAAATTTGACAGATATTATTTTTTTTTTCATTTGAATTTATGATGTTTGTTTTATTTATAGAAGATGTTTGTTTTATTGATATTCGACACTTTTTATTCCTAGTTTATTAAGGTAATAAAAAAACTCATGAACAACTGAATTTATAAATAAATTTCTCTGAGTTTACATGGTTTTTATGACAATAGTCAGTTATTACTCCCATTTGCTTATAAACACGTATATGAATTTACTAAATTTAAAATAAGATATTAAATTAAGGTTATGGATTTTGGTTACCGAGTTATATATTTTTGGATTACTGCTTTTATAAATAATCATAATTTTGTCCAGGTACCAGTTCAACAATAACCTACAGTTTTTCCTCTTATAAATATATTTGTACCCAGAGCAATTTTATTTCTTAATATTCTTTAAGGAGTTGCCAGATAAGATACAGATCTATAATAAGATATTTAACGGAACATGGGACATTCTGTGGAGGAGTATCAATAAAGAGCTATAAAATAAAATCAAATGTCATCGCTGTATGAGGCTGGTTCAATGCCATTCGCGGTTTATTACCTATTTCTAGAAACCGATATATCTTTATTCATCGATAAATGTCACTGATCGAATTGAATATCTTCACAGACCTACCATCATTAGGCTTAGACAGACCTATTTTAGAAGGTAAACGCATTTTTTTTTATTTTTACTGTAATAGAAAACAGATCTGGAAAGACCGTTCCGATAGGAATATTGAATAGTTCAAAGCTTTCTGAAATTTTATAGTGTCGTGAGATTGAAAACTATTATTCCGCCCGGAATAAGTTCTAATGCATTGTGGAAAAGAAAATAGAAGGGCATATCTTCCATCACTTTTTTTAAGAATAATTTAATCCTATATTTTGAATTATTACTACATTCTTCTCAAAATGGCCAAGAGGGTTAAGGTTTAAAACAGAAGACCTATTTGTACGCTGGTATTCCTCAGGTAATCATTCTTCTTTAAGATCTCTGAGGTCCGTTAGCCTACTGGAGGCAAGTCAAACAGAGATACACTACTTAATCCATTTTCATTAAACTGGAATTACCATGAAAAGTCTTGGAGATGGAATTATAGGTGCTCGTGCACTGCTGACCATTATTACCCATAATCCGTGGACCGTTTTGCCCCTGTCCTTGAACTCGAGTTGAAAGGACACTGCCGAATTGTCCACAAATGGACTGTTATGGATCTATGGATAGTCTGAAATAGCATGAGGTTGGGTGACCGCCTGTTTCCGCAAGCATTAAATATCTGAATGAAGACCACATCGTGCGGCCAAAGAACTTCATGGTCTGTAACACAAACCATAGAAAAATAATAAAATAAAATAAATCATTCTAATCTATTCAGCAAACAAAAAATATCTATATAAATAAAAATAAACTAATTTCTTCTTATAAGTTCATTTTGCTTTATGATTTAATTATTCCTTTTTTTTCAGTATATTGAAATAATTCTGCTAAATGATATATATATATATATATATATATATATATATATTGAGTTTAGGTATTCCCCGGAGTAAAATTAGGGGATATTACCCAAATTAATTATTATATGCTGGTAAGCTGGTTTAAATTAAGGAATTACTTATAATTTACTGGTAATGATGGAGTGGATTGTATTTAAATAACATGATATCATATGGTTTTAAAATTAAATAACCTCTATTCTCTTTAAAGTTTTCTGACACAATTTGCTGTAGAGTTCGAGCAAAATAGTTACAATATATGTTAGTTGGTTAGTTGTAAATTTGGTTTTAGTTTGGAAGATTACATTTTACTTGTTTGATTATATGGAGCTTCAAGGTTGGTTCTGATGTGAATGTGATTATGGAAGGAGGGTTCTCTCTTCTCATCCTCCTGCCGCCGCCGCCGCCGCCGCCTCTCTCGCTGGAGTCTAAGGATTTACTCCCTCATCATTATGAGAAGAGACCTTCTTGAAGAGTTCTGTCCTCTTCTTCTCCTGTCCAGGTCACGATGGCTTCTTTACTGGTACTAACCTCTTTGTTTTGGGGACAAAGATGGCTGCCCAGACTTCCTACCGCATATCTTTGCCACTAGATGGCGTCATGAATGTCTATTCAGAAGTGAGGGGGTGCCTTACTTAAACAGAGGGTATTCCACTATTCCTTGTTAAGGGGCCTCTACATGTTGGCCAAGCCATGGCGAACTTAGACATGCGCGAGCATGTGGATGGGCTTATACGAGTTGGCCTAAGCTCGTTGCCGATCCGTCCAGAGTCGGTTTTTTGGACACAGATCAAAGAGGTTCGTGAGAGCGCTCGTGTAGCATTTCCACCATTGTTCTTTGTCTAGTTGCAACTGAGAGCTGTTAGGAGGTTAAAGGTGTTTGTTGGTACTTTTTATAATAAGTTTTATATTTAATCTTATTTATTTATATATAATTTCCTCTCATTTTCTTTTTTTTTGTAATAAAAATAATATAATCCCAGTGTAATGGTTGAGACCATTTGTACGTCCGCCATGCTTGCCTCTCTGAATAACACTGACATGTGGATGGTCCGCTCTTTGTTTACCGAGCATTTGTACAAGATTCGTGGCGAGCGGCCAACATGTGGATCCGCCTTTATATATACACACATTTTAACAGTAAATTGTTTGAGACAACGAATTGATTTTAAAATAAGTATAATTTTCAAAAATGAATAGTTTTAAATTTCACAGATCAACTTAAATTTCGACTTTAAATCATTGTTCAAAGAGCAGCATAGGTAATTTTTATCTGCAACATTCTTATTAATTCATATATTTCTCTCCAGGGCGTTTCGGGGATACCGTGTCCCCTCTTTTGCTTCTATAATTTAATATTTTCTTAAAAGAAAACTTTTCTTCAGTCATATACAATTAATTTCATTTCTAATTATTAATAGGAATAGCCAAATAAATAATAATTTTAACATTATTTTGTTTACTTTACTAATTTACTCCAAAATATGACACAATGAATGTAGATAACTACTGCAATAATGAAAATAGATCAACGATTTAAATAAAATGGATCAAAACTCAAACTTGGGTAATTAAGTACGTAAACGAAATAACGTTAAAATAATTTTTTTATTTGATTACTTT
>NW_027115275.1:607126-618937 GCF_000696795.3 Halyomorpha halys | reverse complement strand
AATTTTAATTATAAAGCGTGATTAATTATTATTTATATTTCTTTATTTCTTCACTCACAGCTATCAGAAGAGTTGGGAACTAGTAAATAACCTGGCTGGAAATAGGATAATGCTGTATGATAAACAACAACTCAAGTAGCCGTCATTTTACAGAAAATAGTTAACGATATCAATCAACGCATTTTGTATCTCTACCAGTGTTCTGATTATTTTTTTTTACTTTAAAGATAAGAAACGAAATTTGAAAAAATTGGCAATATGGCAATTTCTGCTAAAATTGACATAGGAAATTGCTGTTATTTTCTATTTAGTATTATCATTCTGGAACTAATCTTCCTTAAGTTATAAGAGGGAACGCGTGATCATTTTTAACACATCATTTTATTAACAGAAGTTTCACTTCTGTCGCTCAATTCCAAAAATGCCACAAGTTTTTATTTGTTCAGTCAGCATCTTGTTGGGTTTATGATTACACCAACAGGCATAAACAAATACATAAAAGTATAGACAACTGTTTGCTTTTAACCAAAGCAGAGGCTATTCCAAATTTATCTTCATAATAGTCTGAAGTAGGTAAAGGGGCTTTGGTACCGCCCGGTCCCGAACAAACACCAACCAGTCAACAGTTGTAAATGAAATAAGTTTTGCAGCGATTGGCGAGATCAAAGACTGCAATTGCTAACAGACACTAATACCAAACCGACCCGCCAATACTGAAAGTGTGTGTGGTCCTCTGTTGACACAAAGAGAAGCCACAGATTTAGAGCTCTGTTTGCACGCTTGGAAAGTTGGCTGTTAGGAATGTCATTTGTTTGCTCGGTGCACGGTGTACCGTATACCATCCCCGGCCTATTGCATTAGTACTCATGTTCTAACTCAGTCTATTAGCTACACGGGTTTCTCCCAAGGTAAATAATATTCCGGGAGCTACCGCTCACCAATATGAGGCTCTTCCAACTCTCAGATAAATCATCCGTTACTTACTTTTTATCAATGAGTATCCGATATTGAAGATCATTACATTGCATAAATAGCAATACTTTGAAGTAAATAAATCTTAAAGAATCAAATTGGAATGGATCGTTGCAAGACCAAGTCTAGTTCAAAGTTCAAGCAAGTTGAAACAATTCAGGAATCCAGAGTCAGAGTCCGGCCTGTGGAGTTGATTTTTATTTTGCAATAGACAAGCATAATAAATCCTGACCTCACACTTAAACAGGTTAATTAACCTTAAGATCATATCCTCATCGAGGCACATAAGAACGTTTAACAAAATAATCTAGCAGATTGGAAAGCGCCTAGTAGAAGTTTTATGTTATAGATTGGCCACTATATACCTCTTAAAAGTACCTTGAGCGGAAATTCGGGTCTCTTTTCAAAACCTGGCACCTTTCCCCAACGAATCATATTGGACCATTGCTAAGAAATTCTGAGGGGATCGCACCTTAATTATTATAATTTTACAGAACGTGATTTCAATACACCACTATTTGCACCATTTATTTTTTTAATAAGGTATTTGTTTGTTATCAACTAAAAGTATATAATCCAACAGGTATTAACGCCCATGTTTCATATTTTATTTTCATAGATATTATGATTTATTCCTTTGATATTTTATATATTTTTGTTTCAATTCAAAGATACTTAACTATTTAAATTTGATATAGTTGATGAGTTTAAAATTTGGTTAAAATCATGTTTAACAGAATATTTCTTCTTAAAAATTTGTACCAATTTTATGTGTTTTTGTCATCATTCAGGGTGCTTAAGATTATATCCAAGAATACCGATAGTTGACACCGCTCAGGAATCACCATTGATATTGATCAGAAATCCGAATATATATTAATGTTCCTATTTTTCTTTAATCATCAGATGCATACCTCATACGTTTAATTTTTCAATGTCCTCTAATCATAGTCATACAGCCTACTGGATATAGATCCACAAATAACATATGCAAGGGAGATCCATACAAGGAAGAGACGCACTGACATGACGCACCCACGCAGATAGGCGCAGGTGGATTGATGATACGACGAGATGTGCGGCGGGCAGCTTTGAAAGATTACGCTGCCATCAAGCGAGACTATATTTAGCTAGCGGGTTCCATTGAGGGCTAATAGTGCAGCCTACCTTAATGCACTCTGCGTTTCGCTGCATTTATCAATGGCCTGCAACTGTTTGCAGGTCAGTAGGATCCATTATGTGATGTTATCTCCGCAATCCTATCATTATCGTTAAAGGGTAAAACTATTAATCACCTTATTTATTTTTTTAACATTTCAATTTATTATTTTAAAACATGCTTCTTTGATGCTGATATCCCTATCTTGGGGGATAATATCAGAATTAATAAATTAGACTAATATTACTAATAAGTTAGAGCTGTGGATCCTATTTTGAAATGAATGAAATAAATTAAGCATTCTAAAAAAAAAAAACCTTTAACAATACTAATTGATTGCATAGAATTAGGCTAAAAGAGGTGCAAGATTACTCGCGCGCCTACACTTTGAACTTTGCTCAGTCGACGGTACGAGTTCTGTGCCCAGTGTGTTTGAAGATATCTATAGACCTGAACTGTCCACTTCGAAGTGCCTAACTATGTATTAGTAATTATTTAAAGCATTCTGTTCTTTATTGTTTTTTAATTTGATTTTTTTTTTAAATTGAATGTATAGATTAGTTCATAAATATAAGAAACTATTTCCTAGTAAAGACAATACCTCCATTTATATTTAGAGCATTTCTGGAATAACAAAAAGAAACAGAATGCCTAGAAGTTTTCGAGTAGGATTGAGTCCGGTATATGTGTTTTTTTTTTCATTCATGTTGAAATTGCTATCCCATGGGAGCGGTCCCTCCCCGTCTTGTACCCCCCGGCTACCGGGTTTTGTTATCTCTGTCTTCAGCGGACCAAGCCCAATCACTTACGCCATGTGGCAAAGGAAGGGAAAAATTACTTGTACATATATTTAGATTTATTTTTTTATTTTAGGTATAAGTGTATATATTGTAAATAAAAATTTAGAATGTAAAAAAAAAATTGCTAAGTTTATATGTTTAAATTGTTGTTTTTCTATCTGATGAAAAAGATTTGTTATGACATGTTATTATTATTTTTTTTTTTAAAAAACCTAAGAATAGTTATATTTACATATACTGATAAATAATATAAAATAAAAAATAACACTGCAATATGTATTCAAAGTGACGTTCAGACGGCAATTTATACACCTTGAATGACTTGTTTTCGTCAATGTAATTTGTTTATAACGCAATAAAAAAAATTCTGAATAATTACACATAACTATGGAATAATAATTAATCCAGATCCTTGAAAATAAGAGGCAAATAATTATGCAATAGATAAAAAAAAAGAAAGAAGAAAGTTGGCAGTAGAACATTTTGGTGAATCTATTGCTCAATTACCGACTTGAGTAGCTGCTAGTGCTAATAGCCAGTAGGGCTCAGTTGGTCTCATTTGAAATTTAAATTCAGGGGCAATTGTCTTTGGATTATATCGGCCAATACCTGAGGAATTTATAAATCCCAGTTTCTACCTAGTTTCCTCATTTTTTTTTTATTTTATTTTTTTTTTTTTTGCCATTAGCTATAGTTCTATACAATCGTTAGTTAAAATAGATAGATACATTTATAAACGAATAACAATCCACTGATACCTACTTTTTTATCTCATATAAAAAAAACAACAGAAATATCAAGGCCTGACATGAGACGCAAATAAAGGACACTGTCCGTCTAATTTATATTTAATATTTCATAATTTAAATATACTGTAAAATAAGATTAAAGGCGATAAGAAAGATTGAAAAAAAAAATCATATTTTAGAGGTTTTTCTTTAGAGAAAGTGGAGTGACACATCTCTAATACGGATAACGTCATCAACGTTAAAAGTATTAAAATACATATTTTTTTCATATAATCTAGAATTTTAATAATAAATTATATTAATTTTAAACAAGATTCATAGTCAGATTAGGAAAGCCATAATATTAGAAAAATGGAAATTTCACAAATGCTGACAATTTCAGATATGATTAAATTCTTCTTAAAAACTGTAATATATATACTTATTCAATGTTATTATTGTTATGTTATTTTCTGGAAAAAAAGGAAATGTGAAGTTCCATATATCCTTTTAAGGTTAATTTTTTTTACCATATTTTTTATAATCTTGTAATTTATTTATTTATTAAAAAAAAAATCATTTATGTGGTTGGATTTTTTTTTTTCATGCATGATCTCGGCCCTCCCCCCCCCCTGGAGTAGAGTGAGATTAGGCCACTCAATTATCTCCTCAGTTGTGGTGCATTCTAATGCCTTTAATTTTAAGCAAAGAATGGTTTGGTCTGGGACGCAAATAAAGGTATTATGAACTATGCTACATATAAATTACATTTCGTATTACACACTTTAATTTAATATACTGTAAAATAAGGGTAGATTAGACCAGTTTTTAGGATATCCTATGTCAGTTATCTATTTAACAATTAGCTGGTTGATATTTTCGGCACAAGGACATAACTCCTTTTATTTAATACATCAACTCCTTTTAAAGTTCGTATTTTCTACTATTTTAAAAAAATAAATTAATATAGTTTCCTTATATTAAATCCGCGTTAAGACTAAACCAAATCCTATTAAAATCTTAACAGTTCTTAAGATAAAATCCGCAACGGTTTCAACATGGTCTGTAGGGAACTGTATATCTCACTACATGGAATGAAATTTTTTTTAATGATAACATAATACGAGTACAGCCAAAAAATGTACAGTGGTGAGATTTATAAGGGACAAATAATTTTTCAGGTAGTAGATTGAATAAAATAAATACTTAGTATTATAATAATTAATACTTTTCAGAAATTGCAACACAAGTGATGAAACAATAATTGTAAAAAAAAAAAAAATGCATACAAAAAAACTGTTTCTTATTAGTTTACCAGCTCAGTAAAATATATGTCAGTTATTTCTCCCCAAACTTTGATTACTTTATAAAAAAACTATGTATTTATAGTAGTTTCGATAATATTTCCCAAAATAAATTCACAAATTGTTGGTTTCTATTTGTACAGACAAGGTTTCATGTTCATATGCAAATATCATAAACACTGGTACTCATATGTCATAAGCTACTTTATAATACAGTAAAGTAGCTTTAATTTTAGTGCCAATAAACCACTGTACGTTTTATGATTCATGAGGTATATTTTTTTCATAAATAAAAATTTTTGTTCGAACAACTTGAACAAAATCTACATTTTGTGAATTTATTTCGGCAAATATTATTAAAACTACAGCCCTTACGAAGCTAAACATCATAAACTATATATACAGTACATTAAACTAGCTTTAATTTGATTTTCAATAAACATATGTACGTATAATGATTCCTGATATAAAAATTAATCCCAAAATAAATTCAACACCTACTGATTTTTCGTTATGACATGATGCGTTTTTAAAAAGCGTGCCTCGGGAACTATTGAACATTATCAGGGCTCATATTTTTAAAAATTTACTCTACTTTAAATGTTGTCTTGCTAGGTTTTTTAGTTTTTTTGGTAGTTTTATTTTAGATGTGGAACTCCGAATGAAGTATTCATTTTTTTAAAAAATTTAAAACAGCTCCAATTTCTTATTTCTCCTAACTATAGTTTGGCAGACTCACCAATTCTGACTAGTAACTATACATAGTTTTCACTTTAGTTATAAAAATGTTGTGTAAATAATTGCCTTTTTTTTTTCTTCTGTTGGGATCTTGGCCTATACAGATCATATTTGAGGGGTGTAATAACTTTATTTGTGTTCAGGCCAATTTTCGATCCATTACCTCAATTTGATAAATTCCAAACTCACTTTCCTCTCCTTAGTTACCTTTTTTTTTCCCCAATCATTTTATTTATTATAGATAACAGTGTCTTTTTAACTTACCTAATATGCAATGCATCTTTTTATTTGTTCACTTATTTTTTCACATATCTTCAGTCTGGTCTACCAATCTTTTTTACTTCTATCATCTTTATGAATTCACCAACCTAACTTTTATCTCTGTCAATCTACATTTTCACCCCTGTAAGTATCTCACCTTTTCTTCACACATATCTATCTGCTTCCATATCCAACGTTGTAATAAGAATTAACCAGTACCAATATTAAATAAATCAATAGTCACTTGTAATAATTACTCTACCATTGTAATTTATTAATGTTTTTTATCCAGAACTCTTTTGGTTAGTTTTATTTTGTAGTATTCTATATCCAATCAGTTTTTTTTTAATTTTCACTTATTTTCTTATAAAATTTTCCTATTATTGTTTTTAATATATTTTATGTATCAAAGAAGTTTTATTTATTTTTTCTTATTTATGAAGTATTTTATCATGTATCTTTTTTCTTCAGTTTTTTTTTTTATCTTTTATATTATTTATTTTTATATTAAATATTGTTTTACTTTATTCTTTATTTTTTATCAACTATATTATAGTGCATGTTCACATTTTCCTTTTCTTTCTATTTCTCTCTTTCACCTATTATTTCATATCTTTATTGCTTCATCCGTCCACAGGAATATTTAAACTTTCTATTTCTCTTTTATCTCTTTTTATCCTCCATCTCTCTTTTAAATTATTTTCAATTAGAACATTGAACTTTGAACATTTATTCTAAATAGCTTTTTCCTTTTTTTATATATATATATTTTTTTTTTTTTTTAAATTCCCATCCATTTGGTACCATCAGATTACGTGAAAAATCATTATTTAAATTGATAGAAAAATTTTAATGAAAAAAAAACAATTCAAAGACAACATTTTATTAATATTATTAATTTTCAACCAGTTTATTTTGAAGAAATATATTCTGATTATATAAATAACCTAATAAAACCCATATTGTAAAAAATAGAATTATATAGGAATACTGGATGTGAGACGTGGCGCCTTAAGGTTTCCGAAAATAAAGCATTACGCAAAATATTTGGACCGGAAAAGGATGAACGTTAAAGAAAAATAAATATAGCCTCTATACAAGGTATACCGTTAATCCAGAGTAATATTTTGAGTGCTAATAGTAAACATTAAGAGCTATATAAAAGTTCATGAAGAATATCGTTCGATTAGATACAGAATAGTATACTAGGTTATTAAGTCCTAATTGCACCATCGTAAAGCGGTTAAATTCATTTTTTTTAAACAAAATCTATAAATAGTTCAAGAATGAACAAACAATGAACAAATGAATATGCAATTGTTACAAACTTATATACGAATACGTTGAATAAATATTCAAAATTTCGATCAATTTTATCATACCATAAAAGGAAATCTTATCGTTTAGAATAAAAATACGAATGGAACCTTGAACTAGCAAACTGGATATGTAATTTTGAAATTACACAAAAAACTAAATGCAGAGCTGTTTTCGAGTCAGAACTAGTTCCTAGATAGTTTCAACCTTGATGTGAAGGAAAAAATAAATAAATAAACGATACAAAACCGCCTGGAAAATGAAAACGACAAAAAGAAGCGGACATGTTAACCCTGACTACTACACTATCACAATTCAGATTGCCAAGAAAATTTAATTCCATTAATTTGTTAATTAATTACAAAAATGAATAAAAACATATTTTTGTTTTTCTTCTAATAAAGCCTATAATCTATACAACTTATGACGTATGATTTCGTAATTTTCAGCTGTAAATCAGAGGTGGAATATCTCGTTCCAACAAGTTCTCTGATACACAGTAGCACAAGCTAGCCCTATCATTTCCTAGTTAACAGATATTTCAATATACAATTTATATAGGAAGTTATTAAATCAGATTATGCATGTATGTAATTTATTAACAATAAAATTTGTATAGGGAGTTATTAAATCAGATTATGCATGTATGTAATTTATTATATGTAAGAAAATAATATTACTTTTAGATAGGACGAGCTTTAGTCATTATATATTTCTCAAAGAATGAAGAAATGAACAACTTTCTTTATTAAACATTAGCTGAACCCTGAATTATATCTCTCGTAAAATTTGGATCATAGATGCATGTCTGCTTTAATACATTATTTCCTGGATACCATTCTTAATTTATATCGAAAAATAAAAAGACTAATCACTGAAAAAAAAAATTGATAGAAAATAACTTCAGTGTGATGGCCGTTTTAACGGTACAAAACATACACGGTGAAACTTCTCAAAACGGAAACCCCTCTTATTGGACAATTTTATGAAGGCCCGTCCAACAAGGTGCAAATTTAATGCTTTTGAATACTTATATTTTGGAACCTCTCTGGCCCGAACGCGGACAATGTTATTCCCAATTATTGCTTTTAACTTTTCTGTAACACACAAAAATTATAAAATATATTTGTACAGACTAACTAATTTCTCTAGAATTTCCTCATTCGTTTTTCAGAAATAGGTTGAAAAAATGTATCAAATGAAATTTGTGTTAAAAAAAAAAAAAAAATAACGTTTAAATAATACCTGATAAAACTACTCAATGCGTTTAGGTTTTTGTTTATTTGTTAATTCTCTTTGATAATGAACAGGTTGCAGACAGGTGATACCGGTTGGGCCAGGACACTCTACAATCTAAGATTATGATTGTCTTATATACATATATATACTAGAACTCTTTATAAGAAAACGTTTCGAATGTTTCCCCACTGCTATAATTCTTGTAAGCTTTTCAACTACTAGACTCATTTATACGCGTTTTTTGTTGTTTTTTCTCAAAATTTTCCATGTCGTCCTGGATAGGTTAAAAGCTATTGAAAACCTTAATTTCTCCTGTAAAAAAAATTATGATGAAAATTAAACATTATTGGTACGCAGTTCAAAAATTATTCATTCTTCTATTACCTACATATCTTACAAATTGATAGAATATTCAATTATTTAAAAAAAAAATTACCTAAATCGGACCAGTAAAGTTATCAAGAATAGTAAAAATAATTTGCAGATAACTGAAAAACAATTTATTTTCTAAATATATTCTATATCTAACAAGGTGATAAATAATACAATTAGCTAATGGAAGAAAAAAACGTTGATAAAAACGGTCCTAAATTTTTCTGTGTGTATTTCATACATAAGTTTTTATATACCAACCGATTTTTTTCATTTTTCAGGAATTAGAAAAAAGAATTTCTGACTATATAAAATGATTCTATATCTACTCAAAATTTTGAAATTTTGAGGAAGGAAGTTTTTGGTTTATTTGAAAATTCCTATTTAAGGGTTGGTTATAACGAAGGCTAAACTCGAATCTGACTTTATTTCAACTAAAAAGAATTTTGTTGGCCCACTTTCCTGGAAATATCTTTTAGGTCTTATTTTTTTTAAAAATTTTAACTCGTTTTATGCAATGAGCATTATTTGTTCTTATTATAAGTTAAGAATTGGAATATAACATATAATGTTGCCAGAGGTCTATGGTTTAGATCGTTCGGCTATCATGAGAGGATGTGCGGTTGGGGTTTTAAAAAAAAGTAATATAACAACCTTTAAAACTATTCAGAATATTGTATATTCAAAGAATATAAAATTAAATAAAACAATAATTACAATTTATTTTATAATTATAATATATAATATATAATTACAATCTGCTTATGCAATCTGGAACAAAATATATTTTAGTGAGTTAGTGTTTTATCCACAAGTTTTTCATGAATGTGTAACGAAAAATGAAAAATTGATATAGTTAATAAAACGTAATGAAAAAAAATCTTGTGGGTTCCTATATAAGTGAATATAGAGTGGATAAATAATAATGAGTACGTAAATGTTTAGTTTCGACTAAATAATCGTACAATAATTGATATAAAATTTTAATTGTGTTTATTTAATGTCTAGTCCTACTCAAATCCAGCTGTAGGGTAGTAATCCAGCGGGTCTGGTAGTTGGTTTACAAATTATTTGGAGCAGGCATTATTTATTTTATCTTCATACACTCGTTAATTTTTTTTTATTTCCAAAAAGCCGTAAGCAATTCATGACCCACATTTACCTGACCGAACCATATTTTGACCCGATATTAAGGTCGCCTCGGGAAGCTCCGTGGGCAGCCGAGTGCCTAACGCACACAAAGTGCCTCTAGTTCTTTAGTCCCTTTTTTCTATCCCCGCATTTTTTTGCTCCCTCGCTATGAGTGAGTTCAAAAGGCTTTGAAGTGGCACGATCATGGAAGGGGCGTGTTGCACACACACTAACCGGAAGAGGAGACCACGTGACCTGTATCCGCCCAACGGGCGCCATCTTGGTGTAGGGCCAACCTGGAAGGGACTTTTTCTCGAAGGGTTTTTGTCTTTCCCGCCCCCGGGAACAGCCATCATTAGAAGAGGCGGGGCGGAGCGCACCCTATACGGCGGTAATTAGAACGAAAAGTGCCTGAGTGCTTCAAACTACCTAAGCACCAAGACCTTCTGACTATAAATAATTAATTGGAAATCGGCCATCTTAAATGGGACTCCGCATTGCACGATTGTTGATATCTCAATGTATGTATTGAAGAGCTATCTTATTGGCGTCACCTACAATATGTCGTTAGAAAAGTTTAAACATAATTTTAACAATAAGAATCTCAGAGTGTTTATAAATGATCATTCTATATGGAACGTTAGAGCGAAGAACTAGACGAGGAATGGAGTACTTGTGGAGTGAAGACTATTTCAAAGATCCCTGAATTAATCCACACTATCATTTGATTAGTGCCTTATAGTAATTTAAACATAATTCAAATTTATCAAATTTACTTATTGTATTTTTTTATACAGTTTTAAATTTCAATAAATAGCTAAAAAAAAATTATAATTTAACAAGAAAGTTCACAAACACATAAAATAAAAACGTATAGTTCAATTATTAAGATTGAACGAATTAAATTTATGAAAATCTCAACTAATAATTAAAAATAAAAATGTTTCTTTTGATTTACGAATTTAAATATTTTAATAAAAATGAATGGACCAAAAACGAATATATTATTAGAGGGCAGTGTATTATTTTTGGTAGTGTGTCATTCCATTTCCTATCATCTAGCTCAAAATTCAAATGAATCCCAAGGTTTCAAAATTTCATTTTCCCCCCCTAATTTATCCTATTCCCTGAATTTTTATTACGATATTTTATATACTTCAAGAGATATTAATTTTCAAAAATACCACAATGATTTTTATTCACATAAACAACCTGATGTTGTCCACAGTAACCTACAAAATCAGCCAAAAATGCACTTATCTACAAATCTATTAAAATTTTTTTAATTTTCAGTTGATACTTCATAAATATTTTAATACTTTTAAGTACGAGTAAATTTAGATGATAATATCAAGGAATAGAGGCGCTGCTGTAACCAAATTGTTTATTTTTTATATAGTTCCTCTCGTATTAACTCAAAAATAAATATAATCTTTAATAAAATTATTTGTATTTTGGCTTCAAGTATGTTTCTGATTAAGCAGGAAATTTTTTAAGTAATTGCAGAAATAAATTTATGTAAAAATTCCATAAAACGGAGTCCAGACAGCTTCGTAAAGTGGGCACCCTTAATTGCGGGAATAAGTAGCGGGGTTAAGTGTGATCAATGAAATAATAACCTCCTTGTATGACCGTTGTTCGAGAAACAGCACTTCCTTAAAAAGTCCTGACGATGTGTTGTAGCAGTACATATTTTCATTTTTAAAAATTTTATAATAACTCTCAAGGGGTTATCAACTTGAACTAAGCGATTTCATATTAAATTTTCATTATGGTTTATGAGATATATA
>NW_027115275.1:597494-607061 GCF_000696795.3 Halyomorpha halys | reverse complement strand
GGTGAATTTTAAACAGACACAAGAAATCTAAACCAACACTGCACGGATTTTAATAAAAATTAATTTATGAAAAATATGGGAAAATATTTATGTTAATAATTATAATTAACATGATATGAATTTTAATAAAATAAGAATTTTAAGAAATGAGAATTTTAACCAAAATAAAGTTGAAACAAATCAAATATATGCCTGACCTGAATGTAAGGAAGGTTACAAACATTGTAATAAAGTATAATAGTATAGATTGATTATGATTTAAAGTTTTAATGTGAATTATTGACAAAATAGGTAATAAGATATAAACTAAGGATAGCTTATTAATAAATTAACATGATAGCCTAATATAGCCTTTATTGTCTCATAGGAGAAAATTTTGGTTGAAATTATTGTACTGGGCAGAATAGCCTGAAAAAGTTTTAAAAATTGATGTGGTTGTAATATTTAAGGTATACTATTTTATTTAATAATGTTGATTGTTAAAAATCATATTCCTAATAAAATCTATTTGTAACCTATCAAAAATGTCCGTGAGGATAGCCGAATTGGCTGAAATGTTGTAATTATTAAGAAATAAAGATTGTTTTAAGACTTCAATGGGATAAAATGTATTTCATTCAAACAATAATAACCACTCCCAAGAAAGGGAAAATATTATATACAAATAAAACAAGTTTACATAAAATAATCTTCAAGCTTGCTTTTTCTTATTAAAATATTCAGTAGGATTTATGGATGTTACTGAAGATTTTTATCAATAATTTGAAAACTTAAGAAAATATAAATTATTATAAAAAAAATTGGTGTGGATCGATATTTCAGGAATAAAACAAAAAATTGTCGCAAACCAAAACCGCTTTTTAGATCTTGGATAAAGTTGATCTATTGTAAATATAGAAAGTTCACTCCATACATCTCCCACATTACCTTCTTATGACAACGACAGACAGGAAATAACTGCTAAGAATAGTCCAGGTTATCTGTGACAAACTAAATTCGTCAAGGGAAACCGGATGTTTTTTTTTAAGAGAAAAGTGGTCGGACTTCCTGATGTATATATGTATTTAGTAGAATTTTCATAAGTAACAATTAAACCAAAACATCCCATAAGAAACCAACGGACAATTATATTTTCTTCATATAAACTATAGATACATGAGTCGTTGAAAACGTGTACAATGTATAAATTGAGTATAAGCTAAGTTTCTGGTAATGAAATAAGTACATTTCTGGAAGTTTCCCTAGCTAAAAAAAAATGTAAGGATTCTGTTTTAAACATTTTCCAAAGCAGTTTCACAAAAAAATTGTTAAAGTCTTTTAATGAGAGTTTTTCTCAAAAAAGTGGCAGGTGTCTTGAATGAAGAAAATGTTTGAGGGTGTAGTCAACGAAAAACACAAATCACTAAAACATATTTCATTAGTTCTAACGTTTCGGCCTGAATTTTAGACCTTCATTACGGCGGCTATTCGAAGAGTTTATGCAAGCGTAGTCCGGAAAAAATGTAAATTAAATTTTACTACCAGGATGTATTCAATTTTTAATGGATCAATTATTAAAATTATTATTGTTACTGCATATAATAAGTAAATTCAATTATTATTCCAATTGCAAGAGCGTTATTGTTATTGCCAGTATAATCGTTATTTTTATTAAAATTAATAATCTTGTTAATTCATCAGTTTTCGATTACTAAATTTTATTTTAAATTATTTCAGTATGTATTTTCTTTCTTTTTTTTAAATATGTATTTTAAGGTCAAAAATACATATCAAGGTAATGCTAAAGAATCATTGAGGAAATATAATAAATATTATATACATCATTTTGCATTAAAAAAAAATTAATAGACTGAGCAATTAAAAAATCATTTAATTTATTTTACACTTATTATATTTACTTTAAGTGAGTAATAGGGTAATAGTCGTCCTGATGAAGGCCTAAAACTCTGGCCGAAACGTTGGCACTAATAAAATAAATCTTATTTATTTGTGTTTTCCAGGAACCGCATCCCGACCATCTTCTAATATAATAGATTGTTTAAGGTAAGAGTTTCGGTACCGAAATCAATCAATCTACTTTCATAGCTCTATATTATTCTCTTAATTAGCAGTTTCGGTGATATATTATCAAAAGGGAAGTGATTTTCTTCAAAAATCAGTTCATAATATTTGATTTAACTGTTTTCGGATGAAATTATCTTGTAATGCTAGTAATAAAGAAATAAAACTGTTCTAGTCTTGGCTGGTTTTAGAATTGAACAACTCGTCATATAATTAAATATAAAACAATAAACGAGTTTTTAGAGATCATATTAATTATGAGGGGACTTTGATGTGACATGCAAAAACAGCTAGCAATTAGAGGAAGGTTAATTTGGGTAAGTCAAGAATAAAGGTTAATTATTGAAAATTAAAAATATAAACATTAGCAGATCCTTTTTTTCATCCTAAATTGTATGTATGCATAATTAATTAATAATTATAGTAATTCATCAGCTTTCGATTTATAAATTTAATTATAAAAAAATTATTGTTTTTTAAATTACTTTACAATGTATACAAATATTTTTTTTAATTTAGGGTTAAAAATATATAGCAAGACAATTGACGTGATTATTGACCATCATTGAGGCAATTAAAAAAGTACTCTATAAATCACTTTTTAGAGAAGAAAAAAGTGAACAAACTGAGCAAGAAAAAAACAATATAATTTATTTTTAAATATATTCGCACCTGATGTTTAATAAAATCGTCCCCTATGGGGGCTGATATTGGCCTTTTGCTACATTATTCTTAAAACTAGGAATTCCCAGTACCTGAAACAAAAACAGAATGAATTAGAATTTTAAAAAATAAGATTAAAAGTATAGGATTATTACTAGACATAGAAAGGAATAAAAATTTTGAAAAATCAGGCTATATTATTTGATTAGTACTAAGAATAAAAAAAAATTACAAAAATTAAATTACAATTTTTTTTATTTTATTGGACATTGTGGAAGTTTCAGCAGTTAGAACAAAGTGTTTTAGTTCTATTAAGTGTAAATTACAACTAATAATATTACAAATAACTATTATAGAATAATTTATTGGTTAAAATAAAATAATAAGAATTAAAGGTACTATAGCGATGATCTATAATTATTGCAGTATGGAAAAAATTAAAATAGAGTAGAATAAATAATCTAGAATATGTCATAATACAACTTCCCAAGAACATAATATTATACATTTTAATTATATAATATAAATAAGGGAAAATATGAAATTTACACATATAATTACATTTATAAAATATACCTGAATAAAAAATTAAGGATCAAGGGGACAATTCGGAAGGAAGTACTGATTCTAAAACAACAACTGTGCAAGAAGATAATTTGTTCAAATCACGCTCACCCAACACCTTTTTCTCTGATTAAGAGTCCTCTCTTCCAAATCCCGAACCTACAGGGTTTTCCCACGACTAATTAAACAGAATAAATAATCTGTCAGAGTCGGATTCGAACCTGTGCCCGGGTAATAGTAGCCTTACTCGCTTAACTACCTGCTTTCTACGAAAAATACACATACATAAAAGTATATTGAGGGAGTCCGTTTCGTTATCCCTACAACATCTATAAAGTGAGTATGTTACCTTTCTAAAAGGTGGAAGTGGGGTGGGGTACGTTGTGATTGTGCATAACTCACCTTCTAATATTGGTACAGAGGTTGTAATTAAATACATCCTTGTTAAGTAAATAAAATTTGGAAAAACTATAATTGTATTAATTTAATTTCTAGATAACCATTACATGTAATTATAAAAACAATATCCAGAATAAAACAAAACTATTAAAATCGATGACAGTTTTTATTGCTATTTAAAAAAGACAATTTCCTACGAGTAAGGATACCAATCCAAGGACACGCAATAAATTCTGGAATCTAATCATTGAGTTTTTATGATTACCAGTCTTATTGTGCTGAAAAATAACAATGAATCGTAGTGAACTTAAATTGTTATTTGAATGATAATGATTGAATATTCCCCTGGATGCATATTTCTAATATTCTTAAACTGAGAACGTTGGTTTTCGTTTTGGATTCCTTTTAGCCTTGATATTAAACTTAAAACGTACTTTAAAATTATTGTAATGATGTGTAGTCAATTTTTAACATAGTTGAAAAAATATTTAAACCTTTGAGACATGGAATATAACAAAATAAAGATAGTAAAATAAGTTTTCCCAGGATTAGTAGTCGTTATGACCCAAAATTAGTTGTATTATTTTATTCACTCACAAAAATATCAAGAAAAGCCTACTGACAATGAAAACCATTGTGCCATGTCGAAAGCCCCTCCCAACGGTAAATAGAACGAACAGGCCACTCCAATGCTTAACGTATGCATTCCCTAGATCATCCAAGAGAATGGAGCATTTTTCACAAATGTAGTACAATACAAGAGGCGGGCCAACAGGTCGGACAGGTAGGAATAGAATAATAGCAAATAAGGAAACTGTCGAAAAAATAGTGGCGTTGTGATGCAACTAACTGCATCGGAACCAGTTGCAATGGCACCCCTATGGAGTGTGTAGCTCACAGTCTCGTTCCCACCACAATGCAACACTTTCGGGCCTTCTTTAAAGTACTTATCTCATAATTTTCATATTTTTTTTTTATGTAGAAATCATTCCAGGATAAGAAAACCTTCAATCATTACTCTGTGCATTTGTTTCCCGAAATTTCTTTCTATGATATTCTCTGCATAAAATCATTTAATAAATAAGTCTATTTGTCATTCAGTTCTTATTATTATTTTGAGGAAGCGAAGACATGATCGACATAGATCTTTTTTTAACACATCACTAACCATCAAGAGATGCAATAAAGCACATAATATCCTTGAGATTCGCTCTAATAATATTATTATCGTACAAACAAATGCAAATTTGCATCTTCAGGCTTTTCTCCTTTTCTAAAAAATAATAATCATTATTCATTCTGTGTCGAGCCCCTTCAGAATACATTACATAAAATATGGCTTTGGTGTAGTAAAAAATTAACGAATTATAAAATAAAAATTAATCGCAAAGTTACTACAAATTTTGATGAATTGGAATAAAAAAAAAAAAAATAATAATTAATAAGAAAGAGCAAATAATGTTAATGTCCATATTTACAATGTTTAAAGGAAAATCAAAAACATCCATTTACACCAAAATAATGGATAATATAATATTTCTATTAAATGTAAAAATCAAACTTATCTATTTAAACATTTCGGGTTAATAACGAAAGATCAATTCTTGTCGATATGCAGGAAATGAAGGGATAGGTGATATTCGAAAGTGCAAAGGGTACTAAAGCAACGAATTAAATTAAGGGTAGAATTCCATTGGTAGGACGGTCCAATAATGAAAGGTATGTCAATAGCTACTGTTCGGTCATGCTTTGCATATAAATCAGAGAATAGGTACTATATTAATGAATATAAAATTTGAATTGAAGAAGATCGGAGATTTATGAGGGACGATGGGAACGGATAACCTGTTAGAGGAAGAATACCAGGAATGTTCTTCCTATTTAGGACGGTAGGTAGGAAGGTAAAGCCACCTCAATTCTTTATAAAATCGAGAGATAAAGGTTTCCACGGGATCCAGGTAATGAATTGTATAAAATAATTAATTAACCGTTTTAGTTAAGCCTCGAGCTCACCAAGGGGGTTACATGGAGCTTGCGGGATTCAGAAGATAATAGATGGTGAAGGTAATTATGCACTTTTAGGTGGAAAAGGTACGACGAGAGACCTTTGACCAAACCCTTGGTCAAAGATGTTTCTATGGTTTTTGATACTTGCATAGAATTTTATGGGATTATTATTTTCGAACAGGGTTGGAATATAAAGTAAGGTTCTAAGGCAGTGATGGAAATCCATTGCATTAGTCTGAACATTTCCTTTCGAGAATAACTGAAACAAAACCAATCTCGAAACTTCTTAACACGAAAAGCTGATTGGAATCAATTTCAAGAATAATTAAAACACAACAACATACAAGAAAAATGTTTTCCTGCGCAATCAAAATAAGGTAGATAAGATACGTTTATTCAAGGCGTATACACGTTCACGTTAGGGCACCAATCATTAACACGATAAGAAAAATCTGATCGTGTGACGGTACTAACATCTACTAAACGCCTTGTTTAAACCGTATGTAGACCACTGAATGTACCTAATCATTTTCAGGACCAGATAGAGATATTATTTCAAAATGTTCGTTATATGTTTTGACGGTTACATCACCCACAACTGTGACATTATGAGTCTACACAATGGTATTCCCCTAACTGTGACAGAGCAAACCGAAATAATAGCAATCGTGCGCTATCCTACGTCTTCCGTGATCTTCTCCTATTGGCCATTAATCGTCCCCTGCGATCCATCGTCCATATTTCATTTTATAGATGGCTCATCGTGTCCCTTTATCGCTGTCCATTGGACCGAAGAGCTTTCCTTCTTCAGGTTGTCCTGTCTCTGCACACCAGTTGATTATTTTCTCTAATTGTTAAGAAAACCGAATTATCAGATGAAATTTATTTACTAATATTGTCCTGGAAAGTAGGTAAGTTTATATGATACCAAACCCATATTGTAAACCTACCTACATACCTACTTATAAACAAACGGTATAATAAAAAATGAATAAGGTGCCAATGAATTCAGATTCAGATGTATTAATAAGGCTACCGTGCTAACAAACTGGATTTTTTAAAATATTTAAAATGAGTAACAACGATTTCTAATAAATTTTTAGACGGCAGGCTGTCAAAAAAACAGCTCAAAAAACACAAAATCTTCCATAAACATGATTAAGTGTAAGTGTCAGGAACACAAAGAGAAGATAAACTTTGTTCTTCTGAACAATTAGGAATAAATAAGATAACTCGTTTTTTCCCTGTAGTCTTCAATTATCTTCGATTATACAGAACTTTACCATTAATCTATTTCTTTTGGTAATGTATTATTGAATTTTTTTATTCTTAAAATACTGATTACATCCTATACATACCTTAAATTATTAAATGTATTTTCAATATTTATTATACATACAAAATATTCATGAATCACACTTCAAAAACATCAGATCAAGGAATTAGATATCAAAAGTAACAATATATATAATCTATGAAATATGTTCGACTATTATATAAACAATGAAAACCGTATACTTCATGAAAAAATATCTTTCTTGATCAACGATTATAAAAATAGATAAGTAATCTAGGATCACGTTCAACCACCAGGTTTTTCTTCCAACCCGAACAGAAGTAAACTAAAAAAATAGTACCACTTTAAAAGCAGATACCGTTATGGTGAACACCAACAGTTAAACAAAGTTGTAGTTGATAATTTTATAGGTTGAAAAAATATCCAAAATCGAACACTGTTTGGTCTATTAGTGATTGGAGTCGATGATAGGCCCATACATAGTGTGAAGATTGTACCGCCCAGTCTTCATTCATATATTCATCGTCGATCTACATATAAACAGGAAATAGGATGTAAGTTTGTACAAATATTTATATTTGTATCTATTTTTTATTTTCATATTTTTATTATATTATAATATTTATTATTTCTCTTTTAATGTGTAATTTGATTAAGTATCTGTAATGAAGCCAAGCAAATACTACTTGAAGCGTACATTATTTTTTTTTGGGAACTAAGTGTCTCTGGATAAAGATTAATTTTTACTTATTAAGTGTAGTTTTTGTTGTAAAGTTTTTGAATTTTTTATATTACAGAGGTAGTAAATATAAACTTCCTAATTTTAATATGAAATATTGGACGTTTCGGCGTTTCATTCCCTCACTTGCAACGATCTATCAGTGTTCCGAAATAAAGTGTAATTTTTATAAAATAATTAATATAATATTGATCTTTTCTAATAACACTGTTCAAATCAACAACTCAAAAGTTTCAAACTACAATAAGCATTTTTTCGAAAGTTTTCTTCACAGTCCTCCATGAAAGTACACCGGACACAGTATGATGGCCATCAGCCCAAAATGGAAGCCCAATTACCGACTAACCACCCACAGGATGAGGAAGGAATAAGGCTATTGGTTGTCTAAGTCTAGTAGGAGGGGAAGGGGGTCTAGTCTGTCTACCTGGGCCAAGGCACCCGGCCGAAAATGGAGGTTCACTATTATATCTAAACGGACACCCCTCTACAGTGAAACCCTCTGTTGATGGACAATTTTATTACAGCCCCGTCCAACAAGGTAAGATTTTAGGCGGTAAACCCCTATATAACATAATCACTCCAGACACGGACACCAATTTATTTCCACTTCAGCGCTTTTCATTGATCTAAAACGGAAAAATTGTACATCGGTGTGTATATGTTTAATTATTATTTTCTATATAAATTATATCGGTACTATTTAATCAGTTTTTATTATATTGATTATTTTTTTTATTTATAGATATCATACTCGTTTTGTTTTTTTAATTTTTTTAGTAACATTGTGATAATTTGCAATTTTTTTTACAATGCTTATACTTATTCTTCTTAACTGTGGTAGGTTGCATTTTTATTAATCAATAAAAGTTTTAAAAAACAGAAAACATTTATGTAATATGTATGTGCCATAATTCCATTCCAGAACCCAATTCAACAGTCACTTTGAGAAGAAAAAAACATTCTATATGGTACTATTTTAAGTCGAAGATCATAGAAAAAACTTGATTTGCATAAAAACAAAACAAAAAGAACTTGAATTACCTGTTTTTCTGTGTGGAATAGGGCATTCATATATTATATGACTCCTCACCACACTTTTTGGCAAATCAGTAGTCCAATCTAGATCAATTTCAAAAGAATCATTTGCTCCCTTCATACAAAATTGAAGCTTATTTGTAGAAGTTATTTCAATAGAGGATTATCTTTTAGTCAGCAGTGGGTTAACAAAACTATTAACAAGAAAAGTGTGATTTAAAAAAAAACCGTTAGGTTATACCATACTGTACTTAATTTATTAAAGATAATTTTCTCTTCTTTACGAAGACGTAATTAGAACTTAATTACCATCTATAGGTTTTGAGTAATCAACCGATAGGTTATACCATACTGTACTTAATTTATTAAAGAAAATTTTCTCTTCTATACGAAGACGCAATTAGAACTTAATTACCATCTGTAGGTTTTGAGTAATCGCTTCCTATTAAGCAAGAATGTGGAGCTTAAAAAAAAAAATAATATATCAAATATCAAAGGTTTAATATATTATTCCTGTCACTTTTTCATTTAAATTTAAAACCTTTTCTTGCAAATTAACTTTTTTACCATTAACTAATTAACAACTATCTAGTTTATAATTTGTAAATAAAAAAATTTAAATTTGTATTATGAAAAAGTGACAGGTATACATATATCAGACCTTTAAAATTTGATATTTTGAGGGGTTCTTTAAAGCATAGGTTTTTATTTTAATTAAATAATATATTACTTAAATTAGGTTTATTAGATGCACCAGTGCGCAGTAGTGTCTAAAACAGCGTTTTTTCGGAGAAAAAAAGTA
>NW_027115275.1:596177-597444 GCF_000696795.3 Halyomorpha halys | reverse complement strand
AAATAATATAAATTATTCTCGATTAAGACATCAGAAAATATTTATTTGATGGTTTAGTTATTTTATTAATTTTCCTTCACTATTGGATCTTATTCCGTCCTTATTTCTAATTTTTAACCCTATGGATGCAAAAAAAGTACTTAAATTCCTCACATAGAGCATCTGAGCTGGATTTTGAAAAAAAAAGTTTGGCCATTCCTGATCTAAAAAGATTGCAGATCCATATAAAAATAAGACGAAGATCGAGGATATAGAATAAATTATTTCGATGTAGTTAAGTTTGATCAAGACTGGCTCTATAAGAAAATACATTGAGTACAGTGGCTCAATTATGGCTAAACCAAGACTTTACTGTCTCAAGAAAATTATAGCAACGTGGGGGAATATAAATCCAGTCTAAATAAAATTATGAAATATACTTCATGGCGGGTCACTAGGCTTATTTTTTTTATAAGTGTGATTTTAATTTCAAAATTGGAAAACTAAATTATTGACTATAGTTTCGCATTTTCCTAGTAGCATATGTTATGTATTTTCTCCTAAAATAGCAATTTGAACAAGATGCCACCTGTGGCCAAATACAAGTGACTATGACATTAGCGACTGCTCGACAGACCAGAGCTAAGACAGAGAGACCAAAGCTATGTCATGGCCAGCAACCCCTTTGACTGTGTCTAGCTGTCCGCTTCTATGTTATCGCTAATTCAATAATTAATTACTGTCTGCTCCACTGATGTCTCCACATATTCCGGATGTCAGTCTGTGGGTGTTCAATCCGTCAGGTTGACAGGTAGAAAAATATTGCAGTATGGCAATGCAGTCAAGTCGATTGTGAATTTTTAAAGCGCATTGTAGGTTCCATAAACTAACTGGATTGGCAGTAATGTGATAGAGATCCTTAAGGGCAACAACAAAGTTCTCAAGGCTATGGTCCAATTCCTCTAAAAAAAAAAAGCAGGAAATTTTCAAAGTTTTGTGTTTTTAAGGTCCACGATTTTTTATTTAATAGGATGAGATAACTTAAAACATTTAAGTTAAGCAGTTCCAAATCGCAACTTAGTAAACTAGATAGACAGATTACAGTTCACGATGGAATTGGAAAAGGAAGAAAAACTGAGATTTTTGGATATGAAAGTGATACGACAGGGAAAGGATATAATAACAGAATGGACTAAAAAGGAAACCAGTAGCAATTTGATATTAAATTACTATTCTTGCCATCCATTTCAGATGAAATACAACGTCATTAATAATTATGTTAACAAGG
>NW_027115275.1:590879-594982 GCF_000696795.3 Halyomorpha halys | reverse complement strand
TTGTCTCAAAAAATTTTGAAATAATATTATTTAATTAAAACATTTAAGTTAAGCAGTTCCAAATCGCAACTTAGTAAACTAGATAACCTTTATTTCAAGAACGAGTAAAATTTGTCTTTATTAAAACTATTTTTCTGCAAAAATTTTGTATTAGTGTAATCTTGAATTGTAGTAGTGGGTAGCACATTGATAAGGCATTGTGCTACTAACCGGCTGTAGTAGATAATTATTTTTTGGGTCACTGTAACCTATGGATTCGGAAGCCCTCAAGGATCCATCCAGAGCCATAAAGTGGGTACCCTTAATTGGGTAAAAATCTGTTGGTCGAGTGTAATTCTGACCAAATCACCTCCTTGCACAACCGTTGATCTTGTAACAGTACTTCCTAACAAAGTACTGCATCTCTAGCAGACATTCATGGGGTGTGATGGTTTTTAATTAGTTTTTAAATAATCCTTTACTAAAACCCGCCTTCTACCGGTTTTAACAAAGAAAAATTCCACATGTATTTTAAGAAAAGTTTTTATTGTTCTTTATCCTTCAATTTGGAAATTCCCAAGTAAAATAATTTCTTCCTATGCAATGAAAAACAGGAATGTAAAAAAAAAAACAAACGAAACTTGTATTTCCTGTTTTGTTTGTTTTTTAAAACAGGACCATATAACTTCTCTATATACTTTCCTGTTATAGACTACTTGAAAACAAATGAACCTGTGCGAAAATAAAAAAATACAATTTTAAACCACATTTTCAATCTTCAATTTTAAATCTAGAGTAATTACATAAGAAATCTCGACCTCATTTATACGAAAGTAACTTAAATTGAATGGGAAGAAATAACTAAAATAATGCAGATTAGTAAACTAGACATACTTTTTTATCAAAACTAAGTAAAATTTACTTATGTTAAACTATTTTAAGGAGGCTTTTATCTGGTTATATAACGATAAGATTATTATTATTGTTATTTATTTTATCTAACTTCTACTAGACTACAGATTCACAACTTTTGGAGAAACCTTCTTGGTTGATCATGTTACTTGACTCGATGGCAGTAAGAATAAGTTTAGATTCTCTTCCAGTATCCTGAAGCAATTATGCCATGTGAAATTCTGCCCCTTCAAAGTACCATTGTTATATAAATTGGCTTTTCATTTATAAGAAATATGTAATATAAAATATTTAATGTGGATATAAAAATCAAATTCTCCTTTCAAAAATTATTATATTTACAAACATTTTTAAATAGTATTTTATATTTTATTTATTTATAAAAAAGTTTTTTATCAACTCTTGATGTGATAACGATTACAGACTCAAAGGCAAGCTGCAAGTAGGCAAGCTGATAGTTCTTTATACTCAAAATAAAGAGTCCAGCGAGGGAAAGAGATGAGATTACATATATTATTGGAATTTAGATTTGAGCGCCATCCGTTGGTTAATAATGTGAAGTAACAATATATCAAACAGTAAAGAGTAAAAACCATTAGATTTGACCAAAAATTGTCTTTAAAACATGTGCATAATTGGATAACAATGAGGTTCTTGCGCACAGGAACAGTAATGGTGAAATTCTCTCAAAATGGGTTTTGACTACGGCATGGATTTTCAAGTAATTAAAAATGCCAAATATTTTCATATTTATATAGTAATTTCAAAACCAACCTATAAGAAATGCATAAATGAAAAAAAAATTGAATTATTTATACATTGTAATCATATATAAGAGTACGTAGTAAACGGATTCCAAAAGGTTTCCAGTCAAGGGTTGCTGTTACTGTATATATATTTTTTTCGACACATACCTATTCAAGTAATCATATAAATAAAAAATGTAGAAGTAAAATATGTAGTTCTTTGTAGAATATGTCAATATATAAATATATAAATTGAACTTAATTAAAATTGATCCTAAATACGCCAAAATATAAAAACTAAGTAGTGGGTACGTGGAGATGCCTTTGTCACTAAAAAATATTTATTTACATAAAAATCCTAGCCTTTTTTCTTATAGTCTTTGATTATAACTCTGAAAAAACACTGTAGTCACGAAAACTAAAATTAAGTTTAATTCTGTCACAAATAAACTCATTCACAAAGACCTTAACATCCCATTCGTTGCAGATTTGACCCAAAACAGATATGCGTCTTTTCATTCCAAACTCCTTAACCATCCTAACCCATTAATTCTTAATCTTTCATCCTTAACAATCCCTGATAATCCTCCGAGGCGTCTGAAAAGAAGATGGCCACGGGACCTTCCAATTTAAATTAATGTTTGAAGTACCACCAATGGGTGGTTCCTTCCCAAGATTTTCAAGTGTATATGAAACATACTACATATTTACCTATTGTATTATTTTGTACAGTTGTAAATTACATTAAATAAATAATTAAAAAAAAAAAAAAGTTTAACTCAAAACGAGATATAATAGAAACTCCTCGTTCTTCCACTGTACTCTTCAAATGTAAAGTAGTTTCTAGCATTCAAAACATTCTTTATAACCAACAAAATATTCCACAAGCTATAACGTTTGGGCCAGCCTGGAGCCACTCGAAGGTTGTTCCATGAACCTTCTCCAGTTCCAGAGAGCAGGAGTTGCTGACCCTTGCAACGGACACCTCTGCTGATCGTGTGAGAACTCAGGGGTCGCTGTACGAATCTACTTCCAGTTTTTTAACAGCTTTCAAATTTTCTTCTCGAAGATAAATCAAGTACTTTGCAGACATCTTTATACTTTTTTTGGCTTGTAACGATCTTAATTTATTCTATAGGTAAAATTTATAACTACTTGAATATTTGAGTAAAATTCAAACTTGCAATGAAAAGAACCATAATTATAAACCAGTCATGTATACAAAACACTCAATCCTAACTAAAGCAAACAATTACCTAACTTTGAGTTGTTTTTTTTCTAATAACACACATTTTTAACACTTTCAATTATTATAGAAATATGATACGAATATAAATTATACAATAATGATAAACAATTAACCATTTTCTTAAACGACCAAATGATCGAATTTTAACAAAAATTAAAATTATTTTATAACCTTTTTAACTAAGGACAATAAAAATAAAATAGAAAATATTAGTTCTATCATAAATAGATATGACAAATCTGTAACATTATAATTTTATTAGAAATTTTATTGGAAAAACCTCATTATTTTTCTTATTTATTTTACAAAGGACTACACTAGAACATTAAAAAAAAATGTTTCAAACATCAACGCTAGAGTAACTCTGAATCTAATTCAAATAAATAAATTAATCAATATTTCATAATAATAACTATAAAAAGTTTTTTTTTTTTTACTTAATATAAAAGTATCAGAACTGAATAATAAAAAAATAGGTTCATATTTGAAAGTTAAACATTAAAATATTCTAGGAGGGTATTAGTTTAATTTGTCAATTAATATTAATGCTTATCGTTATTTACAATTGTTTTTAATTTATATATTTTTAATAATTCATAAACGAAGTAAAGTGAAATTAATTATGAGGAGTGCTTATGTTTGCAACTATTTTTCTCTTACATTTTAAGTAGTTCGTTATTCAAAGGCATTTAATGTAATTATCTCCTGTTTCTTTCTGGGCAGCGAAGTATGTCTTTCTTATTTTATTAATTTAACATTTATAAGATAGTTTTTTCAACGCTTCGGGTAGTCCGTCCATCCTAAAAATAACCAAATGTTTTCTTCTTAACTATTAATTTTTTGTTTTATTTTGCATTACTTTTTCACTTGTTTTATCCTTGGCTATTTTGGGGGAATTTCCACTAGAAATTTTGTCATTTTTTTAAATAAAATCAACTGTCCGTAATGTTGAAGACTATCTTAGTAATGTAAAATTAAGAATTAAAGTAATAAGTGTATGCTTAATTGTCAGAAAAAAAAGAAAATTAATATTTTTGTCTTCCATATCAAATACTAACGCAAATATGATTAGAGAAACTTATAAAATGCCTTTACATTGCATTTTTAGGAGGATTATAGGGTACACTGCGTGCAGGTACTTCCTCTGTGGTTAAGAAGATACAAATAGAGGTATTTTTTTACTCCAAGCACTTATACTTATTATACTTATATACTTA
>NW_027115275.1:574080-589339 GCF_000696795.3 Halyomorpha halys | reverse complement strand
AATGTGGCTCTTACCCCTGTCGAACAGATTCGTTATCTTGGACTACATCTTGACAAACGACTAACCTGGAATCCTCACACAAGACTGAAAAGACAGAAAACTGCACGCCGATTCCGACTACTACAGCACTTACTAGAGAAACGGTCTAAACTTCCAACTCATTACAAAAGACTGATCTACATGACAATAATAAGGCCCATCTGGACATACGGAGTTGAGCTTTGGGGCTCCACTAAACCTTCGAATTCCTCTCGTATCCAATCTTTACAATCCAAAATCCTTCGTAAAATCAGAAACAGAATGATATAACTAATCCCTGATGTCTGTCATATAACTAATCCCCATTACTAGAAAATATAATAAAATAATACTGATTACAAGGAGCGTAAGTTCGGTAGTAGGTTTTTCGTTTTTAGGGAACAAACTTAAATTTATTTCGGAAGATGTTAGCAAGCTGAATGAAAATCTAAACGGCTAGATTGGGCCTAACATTGGGCAACAAAGCTAATCTGGCAACAAACACTGTGCGTTCTTGGACTTTTGTTGACTTTAGACAAAACAGTTTATAGACTCCTAACCTTTGTCCGATGCAGTGGTTCTCAACCAGGGTTCCACAAAATAATTTGGGGATGGGTCATACCTCGTCTACTCAAATAGTTTTGAACATTGCCATCTCAGATTGTCTTCACATTTTGCACATTTGTTGTGCAGGTATCCTAAATTTTCTTTATTTTTACTGAAAAGGCGAATCACTTTATTTACATTAAATGATATTACAGGCATTACATCGTTTTCCTACTTATATCGAAACGGCGCTACTGCCAAAAACGTTTGAAAACCACTAGTCTAATGTCCCTACTAACAAGAGAGGAGATCCTATAGGCACTTCCTTTAAATATGGCAAACAAACTGTCTCTATAGTATCTATTGTGGAACACCTTAACGTACTCTTCTAAAGTTAATAGCGTGGGTTTATTCCTCCAATCGTAATTGATACATTTGTTTGAGAAAAGTCTTTAGAACTTTACAGGTATATATTTTTTGTCAAATTGTAATGCTAATGAATACAATCTGCCTTACTTAAGGGCATTTGGTATAAGTGTTATATGTTACCATTAGAGAAAATCAAATGAATACATTAAGATTTAAAAAAAATTAAACAAATTACAAATGTAATGATTCGATAATTCAGTCGTCTTTGCTCTACAATTCTTATTTTGTAGACGCATTCGCTGAGGAACTGCTTTTTTTAGAAAACATTGGAATCCCATTAAATAAAGTATCAATGGCCTACTTGCTGACTTGAATAAGAGTTTGGTTCATCTACCCTCTGGTCGATTCCTAACATATTAAATAGAAAACCAGGGATGGAGCGAGGACGCGCCTAGAATAGTTAAAGACTAAAAACTCGAAAAGATATCCTTCAGGCCGTGGTGCAGTGAGCTCTGGAATGGACATATAAGGACGAAATATCCCGGACAATGTAATTGAAGGTATTCGAGTCCCGTCTACGTGAGGTGCCTCATCGTCCCCAAATGGCAGAAAGCTCTTTGGAGCCTACTTTCTAGCCGGGCCTGTTTCAGCGACTATAGTTGTTGTGTCTATGATATTGATTGATTTGGGAAAGTGGGTACATCAACATTAGTGCACATTTTTTGGTGGATAATAAAAAAAGATTCTCTTAATAGGATTTCCGTTACATTGAAATACAAAAATAATATAATTGAAAAAAAATGAAATAAAATAAAAATCACTTCAGGCCAAAAGACCTACTAAAGTAAAAAAAAAAGTGTACATATACAATTTTTTATAAAAAATATAATAAATAAACCTAAGCATCATATAATAATATTTTATTTGTTATATTTGTAATATTTATATTATATTTATAATATAATATATTATATTTATAATATAATATATTATATTTATAATATTTCATGTTATATTTATGTTTAAAGAAATATTATAATAAATTTATAAATATATAAGCCTACGGTTCTATAGAGTGCAGTAGCAATATTCAAACCCTCACTAGACAAATCTGTATTAAAAGGTATTGACTTTTTTAAAAAATAAAACTATATGGTATTCTAGTTGACTTTATGTGTGCTATATCACGACCCCTTTTTTTATTTCTTTTCCATTTTTGTTATTACTTTTTCACTAATATCGATAGTTTTTTATTTACTTAATTATTTATGACATTTTCACCTATATTTACATAATAATACATCTAATAAATTTGATGTGAGATCTTAATGGAGATTTAGTGATCTAAAAACTATCCATTGGTAGCACTCCAATATCATTTTTACACTCGAAGGTCTCGAGGCCATCTTCTTTTCAGGCGCCTCAGAGAATTGTCAGGAATGGAAGAGGAAGCAAGGTTATATAACTAGTGGGTTTGGGTTATGGAGATTAGGTATGGATCACATTTGAACAGCAAAGCGTAGTATGTTATAGCTTTCAACAGAGTAATGTCCCGCTATCACAATTACTTCCATTATTTAAATAGAAATTATAATGAAAACTAGGTTATATATATTTAAGATTTAGTTATTTTATAACTTTAAAAGGTTCACTTATAACGGGTAATGGTCAATGTACTGCATTACGGCGTAAAAATCTCTTGAAAATATCAGAACAACAATAGTAATTAGAAGAAACTAGCTCTAAATGACTCTGTAGGGTAACATGAGTATAGGCCTGAAATTGATCTTGGAAAATATGCAACGCACTAAAGTTTATTTATATATATAGGATATACTGAGTTAAATTTCAAGTCTATGCTCATTTCACCTATCATAGGAGTCTCAGATTTTTATGCTATATGAAAGAGCACTCTCTAAATAGGTTATAACTGAAATCTCTTTAACAAAGAGAGAAAATATTTCCAAATGGAGTGTGTGTGCGTATTATGAGAAAATGAATTTACATATTAAAGACGGGTAAATATAAATGTAACAGTAATGTTTTCACATTTTTTCGATTCTCTCTAAAAACAGTTTTTACGATTTTGATCTAACTCGGAATATCACTGTACAATTGAATAACCTTATTATCAGATCGATCGTATTCTCAAAAAATAATTATTGCGGGGTTTAAATGAGGAATTTTTAAAAAATCTTCCTATAAAGTACCTTAATTTTTTTAAAAAGCTATTATTAGCAACAATAAATTATGGATAAATAAATAATTTTTAGAATCACTAAAAGGAGCAGAGAAGAAAATCCAAAACCGCCCGATATTTCTCTATCGCTTTATGTCTTCGTTAAACTGTTGTATTCTTGGCAGGAACAAAATTTAGATACTTTATTCCCACCTCGAGAAACACTAAATACGAATTTTCACAGCAACAGGAAAATATAAAGTTTTATCCATTACTTTCGGCTTCCCTGGTCTTTAGTTTATTTTTTAAAACCACAAAAATAGCAGGAACTTCAACAGGAGCCCACAATCTACACTCAACGTCGTAAGAGAAGTAGGCTGGGTAGTAAGTGAAACTTGTGCGCCGTACTAAAATTTTTAATGTTTAAAATCATTCTTATAATTTTTTAGGAAATCCTTCAATTATCGAAATTTCCAATTTAATAATTACCTTTAAGTATTCTGTATGTGAATGAAATTTCTGTATGTGAACTTTAAATTTTCTGTTTATATAAAACAGAAAATAAGATGTAGTGAAAGGACCTTGTTCCTCTCCTATCCAAGGTAGGAAGAAGCCCCTTCTCCAGAGGCTTCGGATGAAAATATGGTTCCAGGATAAAGGATTTATTGGAAGAGTGGAACTAGGCGTGTGGGCGCTATTTTGTATCCTTATCTGATGGAGTGTGCATATCCTCAGGACTGCGGGGTTGCATACAGCCAGCCTCTGCAGCTAGCGTATCCAGGTCTCCAGCTGCATCTGTCTTGGGATCCGTGACCTACCAGATATTGGACTACAGAAACGCCACGAACTTACTCTCTCGGTCGTGGATCTACTGACGCAAGTTGGAGTAAAAGTGATCCAGCAAGTGTCCTTGTCCTGTAATGTAATGTAGTCGTTCGATAATCGATTAGCTTCATCAGAGTAAATTACGACTATATGATTTAGAGGTGGATCAAAGCAGTGTTTGAATTTTATAAGTAAAATTTAAATTCAATTAATTTTAAAAGAAAATTTAATAATAATATTCACGAATTAATTTTACTCGATGCCTCCTCATAACGATGGTTCAAATTTCTTTGATCTGATTTAAAATTAACAGTGTCATTAATGTTTTCTGATATCTATTTATCAGAAAACATTAATTTTTTTCTCTTGAATCTTTATGTGTGTTACGTTAATAATTGTGTTATTTAAGCAAGGGCCTCTAATGCTCTTGTAATCTCTTGTATCGGAGTGAAATTTATTACTGAGTTCGTTACAGCCAGACTAATTAAAATTCAACTATTGGCTGTTCCATTTCTTATCTTCCTTTCTCTGTAGAACTGTGTGTGGCCGTCGATAGGAGTTTCACCATCCTTTCTTGCCATCTTACCTTTTGTATTGCTTTTAATGTAATAATATTTTGCTACATTTACTAAATTTCGAATGAGAGTTCGTTAAGACCGTCAGGATTTCTGAGACTTGTTTTAAATTTCTTGATTCCAAATCTTTAACTTGGAGGGTTTGGAGCTATGTCAGACGCAGTTGGCCTTCGCCTCTCTTTAACTTTCAGAATGAAGACAGGAATAAAATGCATTGGTCTGAGTTCCAGGGTAATGTTATATTTCCCGTTGTGAAGTTACTCTTTTTATTCGGTCATATGTTCAAGTATTGACAACGCTTGGCTACTTATTGCAAGTGTCTTAATCCGTTCGGTTTCCTAGCCTGTCTCTGTAATAGGGCTATCCATTTACCTTGCTTGGTTAGCAAGGAGGTTCATATGGTTCAATGATTTCAAGGAGACTGAAGAAGAAGAGTAGAACCATCGCTAAGAAAACCTCTGTAGACAGAAACAACTATGGGGGGGGGGTTTAAAACAGCGTATTACTAGCAGTAATGGGTTACAATGTAACCATTGCCTAACCTCGCATTAAGGATCACACTAAGGGAGGTGATAAATAAATGAAACATAACTTTTTGTTACTGCTTTTTGATTTTTCTTACAATAAACCAATCAATAAAATAAGGGTGTCATCCTGGAAAATCCCAGTTACATCTCTGGACTCATTCCTTATAACAATAAACTAGCTACTTAGTTAAACTAGCATTAAAAACATCAACTTATAATTTAAAATCAGAAATCATTATTGAGCACCATTAAGTGCCCATTGTGATGCACAGCTTTGCAAGTGCCTAGATTTGCATGAAAGGACTAATGTATGTTCTAGTATAAATAAATCTTTGGTAGGCTATCTTAATAGTATGCTTCCAGTAATAGAGCTTAAACACACACAAACATGGTTTAGTATGACCTAATATGTTATTGTTTCTTGAAGACCAATTTTAACTAATAGGCGCATTTTGATGTTCTTTCAATTTTAATATTATAAATATACATGCATATGTATAAACTTATACCATCTGTACCGAGGTGCACTTTTTGAATATTTACTGAGCAGTGTAAGTTGAAGAACTCAAATTATTTGAAACAATGGATCATTACTGCTGCACACATATTTCATAGCTTGGACAGGATCGTTGTTATGGCTATGGTCGACATTTAACAGACTACCTTTGCTAAGAATAAATAAATGAGTTTGTTATCTAAACTACCACGTATCATTAACAAGTTTAATTTTTTCAGTATGAAAATTAATTTTGACGTACCTTTGTTACTTTGAATATGTAATTAATTCTAAAAGATGGGGCGTAGGGTAGTCCTAGGACCCAGGTTCGAAGCGAGCAATGGCAGATAGTTATTTATTCTCTTACTATAGCCGTGAGTCAACCCTGAGGGTCCGGATTCTCTGCTGGGACAGCCCAGCCTCTATTTAGTTAGTACCCTTAATTTAAGAAATATTTGGTGGCTGAGCGTTATCATAAACAGGAAAGATGCGCAACCGTTGTTCAAGAAACAGTACTTTCTTAACAGCACTTAACCTACCCCTGACCATTCATGCTTTGTAGTGGTCATATATTTCATTTACATAAATTTTATATTATGAAGCTAACGAAAAAATGTTTGCTAGTTAGTAATTCAATAATAATTAATTAACCATCTTATTGACTCAAGAGTATCTATTATTTTTATTTCATCAAAATCAAAAATATATTCAATTTAAAACGTATTTACTAGGTAATATTTGAAAGTTTAGCGATCATAAACTACGAGAATTGAACCGAACTTAACCCATACTCAAATTGAATGGTCTCCCAAAGACCACCGAGCTTACTATTAGCCAAGAATATAAAGAGCTCAATCGGTAGTGACCGCAGCATTAATGATATAGCTGAAGACTGTACTGAAACCTCCCTGGCTATAAGTACGGCCTATAGACGTACCGTACAATTTAAGTAGACGGGCCTAAGTGGACCAGAGAGAGGGGCGGTACTCGGTACTTAGGGGTCCAGTGGTCGATCCAGGGCGGTCATTAACAGAACTGCAGCATATGGCCTCCCAGATGTCGCTCCGAGCACATGTCCTCACTGGGTCGCCAACCTCAATCGAAGGCCTCTCAGGAAGCAACATTAGTCAAGGTTTATTTTTATCGTTTTTATGTGTGTATATTTATATAAACAATACATATTAAAAATGACATAACAATCAAATAAACATTCTGATGTACTCTGGCGGTTTTTCAGAAAACAATTAAATGCAATCCAACCCAGTAGAAAGTATTACAAGTTTTCAGAGCTTATTCTTCCATCTTGAGAATTTTATTTTAAATTATAAGAAAATAGGCACAACAATAGCTATAAGTATCAATGATTTTAAGGGACTTATTGTTATTTTTATTGGGTTTTCTTTATATTAAAAGAATTTTGAACATTGCTAAAAACAAATAAGAGAATACATTTAATCAATATGCATGAACATGTATCAATCAATGCATAATAAGCATGAGAAGTACACACATTCACCTCACACTGACTATGAGGTATGAAAAATACGTACGAAAATTATTTAGATCTTAATGAGATATATACTTTTATATAATATTATGAAATATAGAATCGTCATCAGATATGAATTTGCACTGTGCATTATTGAATCTGCCCTAGATGCAATCAAGTTGTAGATGCTAGCCGGCTGCATCTTGGCGAGGCTTGTAGCCCGGAGCTTGTTGTGGCATTTCAGAACAACGCTCAATCCAACAGCTCTTCTAAAAAGATTAAGTACTCCATCATCTATCATCGAATCTAGATTCCTGTCTATCGTGGCCTTTCCATCTCAATGACCTAAAAAGCCAACTGGACTCCGTTCCCACACTTTTTCATTATTTGGCTGAATAAGAGCGGGTTCTGTTCAAAGACACTTAAGGAAACCAGTTCCTGTCATAAAATGTAAACTGGATAATGCATGATTTAAAACAGATTACAAAGATTATATTTCATCATTCTCGACTAAGAAGGGCGGAAATCTCCCATTTTCGGAAGAAGAAAAAAAACTTCACCCACTAAAGATTTAATGTAGGTTCATTCAGTATATATTTTCTCATTACAAATTGAATAATAACAAAAGTAAGTCGACAAATAAGTACGTTTCAAATAATTGAGAATAAAATTGAATCTCTTCTAAATGTAAACACCAAATCAGCATGTTGAAATAAATATTAGATAATGGCTTGGATTGAAGCAGATTAGCTTATTAATGGAAATAAAAATAAAACAGATGTGATTTAAGAGTTTCAGTTTAGAGTCGAAACCGATTGTAAACTGTATGTTAAATTATATTATCAATTATTAATTAAATATCTTATAAATAATTAATAATAACTACTTTTGGATAAGTTATTAGCTAACAGCTTGTAAAGATTTTTATTTAACAAGAATAAACAATTTTTTCTAGGGAATAATTATTTTCATCTTGACGTATTTAGACAATAACCAACAATAAATATAAAAATTCCATCGATTTTGCTGAGTAATGCATTTATAATCGATAAAATGTAGACTTTCTCTCTGATTGGACACGGATTTTTTTTTTTATGAAGTATTAGAAGAAAGAGTGCGGTAAGAAGAGTAGGTAAATGGTCGTGGTGTAGGTAGATGCTGATAATTTGAAAATTGATAGCCTTCGACGACCAATCAACAAGTTGCTTCTACTGGTACTCATGCTCTTTCAGTGTTACCAGTTATCTTACAACTCAAAATATATTTGTATAAAGTTATAAAGGATGGTATAGAAGTTTGTCTTGGCTAGTGGTTTCCAGCCCGTGGTCCGCGGACCATTGGTTAGCCGCGAAACCGCTGGAGACATATTTTTTCGTAGCAACTCATACTTTTTTAACGATTTATTGATAGAACCGTTGAATTAATTATCTTTCCTTATGACAGTGTATAAGCTGAAAGGTCTTAATAGGCAAATGCACAATCAAAGTGACACTTTTGCAAATACATTTTTAAGCAACCTAATTTTCAAATTATAAGAGTGTAACTGTGACTATTGGTGGATATTCTATGAGTGGATAGATTCTCCACATGTTTGTATCATGTCACTATGTCACCTAAAGCAAATTTACTTGTTGTATATATGTGTATACAGTTGTAAATAGCAATAAATAAATTATAAAAAAATAAAATGTGACTAGAGTTTATATTATTTTATCATTATGTTATTTTTTTTTTCATACACATAGTTCGATTATGTTTATCCTTCTGTTTGTAAATATTTTAAGAGACATTTTTTTTAATTTATTTATTTGTATTCTTGTTTTATTCTAGTATAAATATGATCATTCATCACTATTACCTATTGCTGACAACTGTGTGGCAGATTGTAATATCTATCAATAAATAAAAAAAGATATTTACAAATAAAAATAAAAATTTTCAAATATTTTTGGGACTACCCTTTCCCATCAAGTACGCTGCAAACGGTTCAATAACGATCTTAGTGGTCCGCAGACCACTAAGGAGAGAGAAAAATACTTGTTACAGAGACATAAAACCACAGAATCTAAGTTTAAATTAATTTCCGCCTAAAATATAATATTATTTTATTATATTATAAATTATTATTATAATTTATATAATAATTGATATATAGAAGGCAGGCCTGCAACTGTAGATAGTTGACCGTAGATTAATGATTGTCGGGGGGGGGGGCAGTCAGCAAAGAACAATATAAATAAATAAAACCATATTTATTTATTTTATGCCTACGTTTCGACCTGAGTTTCAGGTCTTCATCAGGGGTTGTGGCGTAGAAGGCGTAGAAACTGACAGTTGCAGGCCTACCTTCTACGCCACAATTCCTGATGAAGACCTGAAACTCACGTCGAAACGTCGGCATAAAATAAATAAATATGGTTTTGTTTATTTATGTTGTTCTTTGCTGACCGCACCCCCCGACAAACTTCTCCAATCAATAATTGATATAATTCTTATATTTTAACATGTTATAAATTCTAATATACATAGAAAAATAGCGCAAAGAGAAATCGGAACGTTCTCATAAAAGAAACCTGCTTATTACAAGTGAGCTTATTCATTGGCACATCTCTTCTCGAAGTTACCATTTACTGTTGGTTTGATCGAGTGTGTGGACCCTTCAGTTTAGAGAGCCATTCGTTTTAGGTGAAAGAGCCAATATAAATCAGCTGCGACAGCAATGAATAAAATTATGGTGTTATGCAAAATTATTGTCGTAAATCTGCGAAGGAGCGACCGGTCAAAAATGTCGCAGACTTCGTGTCTCAGTTGGCTAAACAGTCTAATGCAAATTGCTAGTTTTATAGCCCCGGCGTGCACAGCTCCATCAAGAATGCAACATATTAACTGCTCCTTCGATGGTGAAAACTCACCTTCAAAGGCATTACCACCTGAAGAAATATGTAGTTGTCGTATTGTTATCCCTTATTTATAGCTTTTAAGAACTTAAATTAGATAAGGTAAGCAATTTCGTCATAAACATATTTTTTTCTAAAACAAAAGGAGCATATATATTTATATTAGGGAACAACCAAAGATTTGGTTACGGATTCCACCAAAAAAAGATTCTGACATTTTTTTTTTTTCTGCCAAGACTCCCGTTGGAGTCCTAAACTGCATAAGAAAAAAGTCAACGCCCCAGGCCGGATTCGAACCGGCACCGCCAATAGACATCAAATTGGTAAGACTGTGTCTTAACCACTGAGCAATAACCACTGAGAAATATTTTTATTTGTAACCGAAACTATTTTTTTCATTAGGCTAAGATATATAACAAAACCACAGTCAGACGTTTCCTGGCAACGTAGCTCAAGTCTTTATATTCTTTATGGTAGACCATGCGGGAAATTTGTGAGCCGTCAACTACTCTAGATGCGTGACGGGCATATGAGACTTTTGACGACTCCAAGTCTTTGGAGATGTAGCTGAATGGAGTCATAACCCGTAAGTATCCTGAAACAGGCTAATGATTACTTCAAAGCCAATCCTAAATTGATCTTTACCCGTTCTGTAAGAACTAGAAAAAAGTCCCGAGTTTGCAACATCTGGTTTCGATGGCGGGAAAGATAGAAAACCTAATTAATTAAAATAGGAATTAATTGTGATAGAAAAGGAATACAATTTATGAAATTTCCGATAGAAATAGTAGATGGCACTTCCAGATTAAATTTGTTTTGGTTTTTTAATTGTTTATAGTTTAACAACTTTTGAAAAGTTGGATTTTCTTTCGGTTTCGAACGAACGAACAAACACAGTATCTTGAAATACAATGTATAGAACATATTAAATCGGTTCGTTCTTAGAAAACATTTATTTACATACATACATTGTAATAGCTAATTGAATCTATTCTACAGCCTGTCAAATACTTAATCTGTTTCAACTATTTGCTGGCTTAGACTACTTTTACCGCCCTGTTTAGATGTATCACATGAAGTTCCTTTATTTTCAGGTGAATCCTTGAATCTTGAAAACACATTAGGCAAGAAGACGTATGCTTCGAATATATTGATTCATTAGAACGGAGGTTCCTTGCATAGACATGAGTTTTCTCACGCACGGCCATCACCACATCCACTGTAATCGCCCTGCGATCAATCCTAAGAATGACAAACAGCAAGAGGGAGGATCAAACGGATCCCGACGCATCCTCACTCCAACAAGATCCAAGCTGAATAACATACAGCCTCCACTGGAACTGCCCTACGTGCAAACATTTCAGCTCTGACGCCGCTTCTAATTTCACTGAACCTACAACTCATTCTACTCTAGCCCTAGGCAGTAGCTGATATTTCTCAACCTATAATTGCCTACTTTATATACTACCAATATATAATCCAAAGGGCATCCCGTATAGAATAATTAATTATACTCTCACTAGCAATCTTTTAAAATTAGTAATAGAATATATCAAATATTTTACGTAATTGTTGGTCGTATTTATTATTATAAGTAAATAGGTTTTATTGAAAGAAATGATTTTAGGAACAATTTATGAGTTTCGGCTTTTTTCAAAAGAGTTCTCAATTATTTTAAGATAATAAGGGTAGCATAATCTTAAGCTTTATGCAATTTTGAGGTGCTGTAACAATCAATTTTACCAAATCGGGTATTAAGAATAATTGTTGAACTCTTTGAAGGTTTACCAGAACAATTAAAGGAACTATAACAATAATTTTCGCAAAAATATTTTGACTGAATAATATGAAAGGGAGCAAAAAATCTTCCTCGGTAATCGAAAATACGAGTTCATACGATCTCCTTAGAAATCTATAGATAATAAGTAGATTGCGTTGCCAATATTCTAGCTTTTTGAATTTTCAAAATGTATAGCTTCAAGCACTTTTTACTAAAAAAGAACTAAATATTCTTCCAAAAAATGTTATCACAAACCGGTTGTTCTGTTGAGAGTTCAGTAAGCCCCAAAGGAATTTTTGGTGTTTACGGCCGGATTCAAAAAGTTGATTTGGTTAATTAATTATTTGTATTATTTTTTTATAATTCAATTAATTTACTTTAGTATCGTCAGCATTATTTTAGATCTTTTAAATATTCGTGCTCTCTGGGCTTTAATTAATTGAAGATTTTTCTCACCTTTGAAAACAATTAACTCTAGTTTATTATTTTATATTTCAAAATTCTACGTGCTAGGTGAAAATTAATTCTTTCAAATCTTGTTAATAAACATTAGTGGTATATCCTTTATTCAAACTAGTAACGATATAGCTAACAAGAAACGATATATCTCTGATTAATTAAATTAACAAGTATCTTATAAAATACTAGAACGAAAATAGAATTTTGTAAAGGTTGTCGAATATTTTTTTAATGAAGTAATTGCATATCTGAAAAAAATTTTAAATAATTAAATAACACAAAATTAGAAAGGTTTAAAATATTTATTGTAAGAACTGCTGAGATCAAAACCAATTATCATAAAAAATAATTAATCAATTAATTAATGAGAGAACTAACTTAAAATGTTTTTGATTGACTAGTTTAGACTGAAGAACCTGTTATTCCTTACCAAAAACCTAGAGTCAAAATATCATAATTTTATTTTGGACTTACACCACTTTGCATTCAACAACTCATTTAGGCTTAGTTTAGTAATGAACTATTCAAACTTAAATATTTTAAAATTAATTTTGTTTTATATTTACATTTTAGGATTGTTTTTAGTTAAAAGTATTGATCATTACCATTTATATTACAAACTTAACATTTAAAGAATAATAATAATATATATATTGCAGTAATATTTCACGTCTCTGGTAAAATAAAATCAAAAAATGTTAACTATTGCCATGAACAGAAGACGAGGCCCAATGAGGATATTGGACATTGGATAATAAAATGTGAATATTGTGTTAAAAAAAAAAGTTGATAAATATCAATAATGTGAAGAAAATATTATTTTTTGATAATAAAAGAAAATTTGCATGTTATGATTTATTTCATAATCATGATTTATATAAGAATTGTTTAATGTTTATTGATAATCCCTTTGAAATTTAGTGTTATTAATTGTCATAAAAAGCATATTAATGCATTGTGTTGATAAATAACATTTATTTTATTATTTTTTAATTTTATGTTATAAATTTAAATATTTGAAGATTGGAAAATTAGAATGATTTTTGTCAGGACGCCGTAACAATGCAGTCTAGAGATTGTACTCAGGTACAGTTTTGTTTTAAATATTTAAAAAAATATAATATGATATAATTCAAATATATTGAAGATTTATCAAACGAAGTCAGAATATCTAATAAATAAAAACATCAGAATATATAAGCATCTACAGAAAATAAAGGCCAATTCCAGAACCTGGAAGAGAAGGCTTGGGATTAGTCTGGAGCAGTTTTAGCCTAATTGGGTGCTCCGGGACTATCTCTTTTTTCCAGGCGAATATACTCTCCGGTCTCCGTAGCCTAATCTTTAATCCGACTTCTTAATTTAAGAATTATTTATAACACTGAATATAAATAGATATATTTAGACATTGCGTGATCACAGCTAACTAATATTAATGCGGTAATTAGTCACCGAGACCGGCGTTATATTGAAGAAGTATTTATAATAATGACGGAAATAATAACAGGAAAAATAAATAAAATATGATAATTAATAAAAACACGCACCGATTCTCACGAACGATGTACGGTCTCGCCCTTTAATCCAATTATAGCTTGTAAGAACACTTATCTTATTTTTAAAATCTTGTTAAATTTCTTTTTTCTTTTCGTGCTTAATTATTTTATCCATTTACAAACTTTACAACTTAAAAACCGGACAAGGGCGGTTCCTCGATTTTCGTTTATCGATGAGGTACCGGTATTTCTATTCTGTTCTAACAGAAACCCAACAACCCACCACTAAACCAGTACTAGAAATGGTTGGCTGGTTGGCTTAGTATTTTTACTTTACCTATGGTAGGGTACCCCTTTACTAGTTTATAACGAGATAAAATAATTTCTTCCAAAATCAGTTAAATCATATTTTATTTAATTGTAGGAAGACAGTCCGAGTGGCTATCAATAAAGGTATCAAAATAGTAAAAGAAAACTATTTATTGTTACCCAACGTTTCGCCTCAATTTGCAGAGCTTCGTCTGGGCTGTCGGATTGAAACAGAGAAAACGACTCAAAATGTTGGTTAACAATAGTTTTCTTTTACTATTTTGATACCTTTATTGACTTTGATAACTTTTTTTTTTTACTCTGTGATAATTCAGTACCAAAACTATTATTAACATTAAGAAAAAACAAACTTGGCAGGTTTTTGACGTCAATTCGATGATTATTACTTCGTCTGGAAATCAAATTGAAGTTTTCCATCATGTAGTATGCCATTTTCTCCCCTAATGTTGATAGCACATAAAATCGGTAGCGGTAAAAGCAACTGAAAATTACTCATCAAAGTTGAGTTTTGAATTTGAGTTTCTATTTTTATTAGAAAAAACTACATTTTTTTTCAAAACTACACTCATTAAAGGTAATTATTATTATAGTATACTTAAAGAATGGATTTTATTTAGATGATGAAACTGATAATGTTACCTTAGATCATGGGAATTTTCTACTCGATGCAAACAAGGATTTTAATGGTTAAGATTAATGAGATATATTCATAATTGCTGATGAGATCCTGTTTGAGGAAGAAGCCTCGAACTAGATGGCGGTTGTTAGCTGTAGAGTTGGGAAGGTGACAGGTAGGTCTTGCCAATTACCGACAATATTCTCCTCAGGTAGCCTCGTTACCACGGGACCAAGTCCCTTCACCAGTGCAGTCTTTGTGTTGAGGATTATCTACAGAGCGGGGTCCTCGCCCCCTGTCATCGAATCCTCACTTGATAAACAGGAAAACATATTAGTTCCGTTGTTAGTGTTGTCCTTCCATAGGAATTACTGTTCAATAATAAAAACAATATTTTGGATAATCGCAAAATGAATGTTGATCCTACTGTTGCATTGTCATGGAAGGTCGTGCATTTTACCCACTTACAGAGCTACTACGCATTTGCCAAATTATTCTAATGTCGCGCAAGCGCATACAGCATACGGAGCATACAGAAGGGTCATTCGATCTAGCCTGTTACAAGTTAGCCTGAATTTGTAGACGACCCGTCGAGCTTCGGTTTTTGGCCACTAAAATCCAAGGTTTCAATCCAAAATCCTTAGAACCATAGTTGAT